>NC_135662.1:35206827-35338828 GCF_964188315.1 Podarcis muralis
TGCTCCACAGTATAGCTACTGTCAGGAGCAAGGTTCCTGACCATACAAATAGAGTCAGGTTTGCTTTGTTTGCAGAAGAACTTGTAGAGCCCTCAGGTATTGCTGCCTAAATCAGTGTTGCCATTTTGCAAGACCCTCAATGCACAAATTCTTAATAATTTATTTATTGATTATATTTTTCACTTCCCCTTTACCAGACGTTCCCAGGGCAGGTCACAACAATGATAAAACAGCTACAACCATAAAACAAGAAAAGTGTAAAAACCATTAAAAGCAGTTTAAAGCAATTCCATATAGAATCCCATATAAAACATGTCTGTTTGAAAAAAAAATTATGGTTTAAATTTTATAGTTTTATGTTTTAATTGCTGTAAACCACTTTGATAATTTTTTTTTAAGGACGCAGCGGTATCCAAATATTTTTTATAAATAAACAGTAAAACAGTACAGATGATCATTTGTCATTGTTTTTCACAATTCATATACCACTTAATTACGACAATCTCTTAAGTGGTGTACAAGTAACCATTTATAAAAGCAGTTAGAAACACCGTACAGCTCTTCAGCCACTTAATTATGACAATCTCTTAAGTGGTGTACAAGTAACCATTTATAAAAGCAGTTAGAAACACCGTACAGCTCTTCAGTCAAAGGTTTTCCTCTGTCAGAACAATCCTCCTTATATACATGTTCCTGTCTGTATATATAAAAAATCCAAACAGCATTTTTGCCCTTTGTTTTTGGTTTTCCATGCTGTGATTCCTTCATCTCCATTCCGTCCCTCTAGACATAACAGTCTATGACTAAAAAGATGGTGAATCCATGGACACCACTGAGCTGTGGGGAGCACTGTGTGTCAACTACCAAATCACCACATGGGTGATGCTGAAAGCTAGTAAAACAAAAACAAAAAAAGCAGTTTTCTGTTGATTATTTACTCCCAAGTGTTTCTAAATTGCTTGAGAGCCACTACAGAATTACTTCTTGGTACAAATAATATATATTCTTGAAGCAGATCAGGAGAAATCTTCCAGTGCTGGTAACATTGTTTCTTAGGAATCACTGTAGCCAGCTTTATCACAGAATTAAAAGTGTCAGGAAAATATTACTTCACCAGATCCCATTTGCTAGCTTACATTTCTTCCCTCAGGGATCTCCATAACTCTCCAGTCAACTTTTTTGGTGCTACATGTTCTTTTGCAAAGAAATCAGAAAACGACTTTTGCATTCCCAGTGACATGTATTATTGGCCACTATGGCTTGCTGCAGAGCTTTAATTTAGAAACTGATACACAGAAATGGTCTAATTTTTTTTACAACTACCACCAAGATTTAAGGAAGCAAAACAGATTAAACAGTTATGCCTCATCACTGCGCATTTAGCTTGGGTCATGTTTTATTTGCATAAATTTTAATTGCTGCATACATTCCTATTGTGAATTATTCTTTCCCTGGAGCATTATTGCGTTCCAGGCATTTCCATCAAAAAAAGAGAACTACTTCAATAATGACTTTATTTTCAGCAAGATGTAGAAGAACAAAAACCAGCCGGTATGTCAGGGTGCAAACACTTCAGAAAGCCTGAACAGACATGTTATAGGGATACATCTGTATGCTATAATGTACTTAGGGTTTTCCAGTTCTCAGCTACAGAATCACTTCTTTCTCTAAACATTATGTAGTCATATCACCCTGGATGAACAAAATACCTATCTAGAATATCTGCATACCCTGACGACTTTTTTTCTTCCATGCCACTCCTGATACGTATAGGGTCCTCTTATTTACCTGCAGAATGCTTAGTATAAAATTAACTATCCATTATGTACTGTAAGGTTTATTATTGTTATTATTAAACAGTTACAGATCTAGATCATGTTTAATTAAAATTAACTTGCTTACAAAAGCCAAATGCACTAATGATTCACAATGACCTTTTATTACCTGCAGTCCCTTGTTTTGGCTGGATGATTGACAGCTTGCTGTTTGGCTACCGTGTTGTATTTCAGCTGACAAGACTTTTCATTTTAACTCAATTTGCCTGCCTATCACAAGCTGGTGGCAGGCCAGGCGCAAGTCGCCCAGCTTTGCCTCAGCAGCTTGCTCTATTTCTCATTAGTACGCATTTATTCAGTGGAAATTGGAAGACAAATGCTTGAAGGCATGTGAACTAAGTATAGCAAATTAGGTTTAAAGACTGAATATTTATAAGTATATTGAAACGGCTTCAACTTTTAAAAAAAGATCCAGGGTGAAATTGAAAGAGTATATAAGAGTGAGCGGAGTTTGGGGGGAGAGACAAGTGGGAAAATTCCAAAAATACTGTGAGGTGCCTGTGGTCTCTCGATGCATAGAAAATGTCGACTTTCCTGAAAACCCCTTTTTGTAAGCACTGAAAGTTTCGGCATCTTGAGTGTGTGTGTGTGTGTGTGTGTGCGTGTAGGAAAGGGGAAAAACGAGGGTCATGTTCATTTGCTGCTTGGTTATCCCTTGGTATGCTTTAAATTGCCTTGTTTGTTCGGCACTAGCACAGAAACAGATGTTGCTCTACCGTGCTGGATAATTTACTGTACCTCATGGTGCAGAATGGAAGACCTCCCCAGCTACCCAGCTGGTCTGACAGGAGCACTGGCTTGTGGCTACTGAAGTATGACAACAGCAAGTGCAGGCTGCAGTTTTATCATCCAGTTGTCATTCTTCTCAATGTGGATTTTGGGCATCCGTACAGAGGCTATCGGGGAAGGGGTTTTATTTGGGGGAGGGGGTGAAACGTCGAAGCAAACGTCCTTTTTGTTTGTTTATTTTAATGGTAGGCTGCCGCAGAGCCACACAAGCTCCATCCTCCTTTGTTGATCATAATGTGACTCATTACTTTTGTCATCTAAGGATTATCGGCATGATCGCTCAGAGCTAGAGCCAAGCTCGCCTTCCCCCACATAGCTGGTCCTGGAAGGTAAAACAGATTTGTCATTTATGATCTGACCACTAAGCCACACTCTGAGCTCCATTATTGTGATTAGCTCCCGCATCGGATGTGCTTGCCCAATTGTCATTTGCGATACCGCAATGGGCAACGCGACTTGCCATACTTCCTGGGAGCATGTCGGCCAATCTGACATGGCTGTGTTGCTCGTGCTACTCAGCATAAACCTATTTTAGCGGTGGCACCTTCGCTGTGTTTTGCTCATTCGCTGCTGCTACGGCTGTTGTTGTCACCGCTCTGCTTTCTTCATTCCCCTCCCACCGGTTTGGATCCATCAGCGCACAATGGCGTTACGTATGTCAGCTACCATTTCCACACTGCCGACTTAAAAGGGTGTTATTTGGCTTCGCATTTCCTCGGCGGGAGGCAGCCGAGGAGTGGAGTCTGGACCTTTTTTCCTTTGTACTGCGTAAAGTTTTTTGTTGCCAGAGTGCTGCCAGTTGAAATCTATCGTGTCAGGTGCCTTGTGGCTATCTGCAGTAGAGGCTGTGTTCTGGAACCAGAGTTCTTTTCTGGCTTCGTCACCAACAAGCCGATTTGACTCTCCCTGATTATAGTAACGAAGGCAGTCCAAAAGAATATGCACAGCCTCACAGTACGTCACATTGAATCACGGCGCTGGCCACACAGAGCTGACCGCAGCCTCATTTCTTTAGACAAATGCACGCTTAAGGAAAAAACTCCTGCGAGAAAGCATCCAAGGCCACTTTATTTGCTATGCGCCCTGCAACAGATTTAATTTTTAGTGAAAGAACGTTTGTTATTATCTTTTTCAGATGTTTCCATGCTGGGGATGCTACTCTCTCTAGTAAACTAGCTGTTGGGGTCTACCATCTCTAGTAAGCTAAGTGAGGGGGTAGGTCACAGGGCTTCACATACCACTTAGGTTTCTCATATATTCCAAATAAAAAATGAAAGCAACCATCTATTGACTCTTTGGTGAGAAGGAAGCTCTGCTTTGGGGCTTTTCATAGTTGGTTTTTTTTTTTTTTTTTTGTAAATACTAATTTTCACACTGATGACTTGAAGGAGTCATGCCGCCTATTACGGCGCCCAGCCTCGCTGGTGGAAAGATAGTCAGTTTTGATTATAAAGTCAGAGATGCAGGCCCAGACAGCAGCTACATGCTGGTATGCATGCTATCAGAATGATTTATGCAAATTATGCATATTATTCCCAAAGGAATTCCTCCTCAAACTGCCAGGATAAATTGCCGGAAATTAGCCATAAAATCTGTCGTGCTAGGAGCAAGAGGTGAAGGCCACTGGGAAAGCAAGGACATTTGCCTTCTAGAGCCTTCCAAGTTAAGGTGGGCTTCTGGAAAAAGGTTTGGGATTTGTGTCAAAACGTTGCGCTGTATATGGGCTTCCCCCCATTAACTTGTCAAAGCTCCACACCTAATTTGAATTTGCCCAGCCAGCAGTAGATATTATGAAGGGTTCCTTAATTCCCAATATTCTTGCCTCGCATATGGCTGTAGGGTTATTCAAGTAGATGGTTTTGTAATGCATGGCTGCAGTCTTGCATGGTTGTGGTTTTTTAAAAAAAAAAAAAAAAAACCAGGCAGAATAGAGCCATTGAAACTATGCCTGGTATTTGTTCCCAATCCCTGAAATGTATGGAAATGCATAAAAGCATTCATCTCTTTTGATTGTGGCGTTTTCAACATGATGCCCAAATAATGGTTTTTCCACCCAAAACCCACTGCACTGCCTAGAGCCTAACTAAATTCATTGACTCTATCGGGAAAGATTATATTTAAAAGTTCAGAAGTGCTTAGCTTCTTCTCTAGCCCTCTGGGAAAGTTTATTACCTCTTTTTAACACACACACACACACACACACACACTGCTTTCTTTGCCAGCCTGCTCTAGTAGACCTGTCGAATTTTGGCAGCTGTAGCAGCTTATAACTTCCAATCTCCTTCTATATCTTTAATGCTTTGGGGTTCTTTCTCTCTCCCCCACCCCCAAATTCCCCTTTATTTATATTCAGAAAGTGCTGTCAACGAGAGTTTCCGATTTTGCTCATCTTCCACAAACATCCGCATCGCCAGCGAAGATTTTATTCTCAAGCTTGAAGGGAACCAGGAAGTCAGCTTGAGAAAAGGAGATTTGGTAGCAATTTATCCTCCAATTCTGCACATGGACCCCGAGGTCTACGAAGATCCCAAGGTAAACATTCAGCTGCTATTAGACATACCACTTCAGGCACATTTCAGCAGCCAGGCATTTTGTAATATAGAGAGCTTTAAAAAAAGAAGAAAAAGAAAGCGGGGGGGGGGGTGTTGTTCCTTCTTGTGGAACAAATCTTCCTACTTTCAGATCTTTTCAAGGTGCCTTCAGGTCAAAGGATTCTTGGCCTGAAGAGGGAAATATGGTGATGAGGGTGACTGCTACCCCTTTGAGAGAAACTGACAATTGTGCCTTGACTACCATAAACTTGAGGCTAAATCTAGGCTTTGTTTGGAAGTGGATCATTGGATGCCCAAAGAAGGCTGGATAATAGAAGGTGGCTTAAAGAGCAAATAATGTGGGCCATTTAGCTAAGTGCCCCCAAAGCATCATTGACTCTCTAAAGCCCCTATAATAGCGGTGTCTTCTTGAGCCTTATGCTTTTTCACCTCTCTTTATAGGGATTGGCCCTTTAGTGGTCAATTAGTATGGCGTTGTGAACTCAAGATTGTAAAGCTGTTGCTCGGCAGTGAAGCTTTGAGGGTAATTGTGTCATCTCCTTGTATTTTTTCCCCATCTGAAGCAAAAGTTAATGAATATCAAAGGCTGGAAATTAATCCACCCTAGCTCAGCCTTAATACAGCTCCAGAAGTTCATCACCTGCATGCAAATTGCATAGTCATGTTTCCTAGATTTTGACTGAGAAATTCTTGCTAGTTGGAGGAAGATGGCCACAGGCAAACAAAGATTTCTGTATTAATTAAACAAACAGAGCCATGAAATGACTGCTGTGGATTTACATATGTCATGTATGACTCTGAAGAGCTTTCTTCCTTTATGATACATAAAATAACTGATTATATACACTATACTAACATGTAAAACCCTAAACAACTTGGCACCAGGTTACTTGAAAGACTGCCTGCCACTGTATAGACTTGTAAAATCACTTGGATTATCTGGGGAAATTTTACTTGTGGCATCACACAGAATATCACAGGGCTTTGATCTGAAAACAAGCATTGTAAGTTGTTTCAAAATGTTTTTAATGTGTTTTAATATGGTGACTAAATTATTATTATTTTCAGCCATTGTTCCTGCTTAAACTCAGAAGGCAGAAAAAAGCCCTTCTTACATTTGTACTACTGCCTCTGTGTGGCTTTTTGACTGAGTCTACAATCACACTGGGACGCGGGTGGCGCTGTGGGTAAAAGCCTCAGTGCCTAGGGCTTGCTGATCGAAAGGTCGGCGGTTCGAATCCCCGCGGCGGGGTGCGCTCCCGTTGCTCGGTCCCAGCGCCTGCCAACCTAGCAGTTCGAAAGCACCCTCGGGTGCAAGTAGATAAATAGGGACCGCTTTCTAGCGGGAAGGTAAACAGCGTTTCCGTGTGCGGCTCTGGCTCGCCAGAGCAGCGATGTCACGCTGGCCATGTGACCCGGAAGTGTCTTTGGACAGCGCTGGCCCCCGGCCTCTTGAGTGAGATGGGCGCACAACCCCAGAGTCTGGCAAGACTGGCCCGTACGGGCAGGGGTACCTTTACTTTTTACCTTACAATCACACTAGTTATGGCATATGAGCATAGCATTACTTAACACTTATTTATTTATTTCATAAAATTAAGACACAGCTTAACTGTAAAAACAAAAACAACCACCTTGAACTGGTATACAAAGAAAATAAAACAATAAAATTATCAGGGGAAAAAGAACACTTTGAGACATTCAAATGCTAAAATCAGCAATAAAATAAAAACAGATACTGTCATAACATGCATCCACCTTCTACATGTCTGGGGAGGCTTGTCTAAACAAAAATGTTTTCAGCAGGTGCCAAAAAGAGTACAGCCGTACCTTGGAAGTCAAACAGAATCCGTTCCGGAAGTCCGTTCAACTTCCACAACATTTGGAAACCAAAGCGTGGCTTCTGATTAGCTGCAGGAAGCTCCTGCAGCCAATCGGAAGCCGTGGAAGCCCCATCGGATGTTCAGCTTACAAAAATAGTTTGCAAACCAGAACACTCATTTCCGGGTTTGCAGTGTTTGGGAGCCAAAACATTTGAGCAGTGGCGTAGCGTGGGGGGTGCAGGGGGGGCCGGCCGCACCGGGCGCAACATCTGGGGTTAGGGCAAATCCACGGGTTAGGGGGCGCAAATCCACAGGTTAGGGGGCGCAAATCCACGGGTTAGGGGGCGCAAATTACTTTCCTTGCCCTGGGTGCTGACAACCCACGCTACGCTGCTGCATTTGAGAACTAAGCTGTTTGAAAACCAAGGTACGACTGTACAGTGAAGGCACCTGCTTGGTGTCAATAGGCAGAGTTTCAGAGTACATTCTGCCACACTAAATGATCCATTTTTGTCCAAGCAACAGACTTTATAACAAAACAGTCAGCTTTATTCACACAGCAGCAGTGCCAGATTCACGTATAAGCTAAACAAGCTATAGCTTAGGGCCCCACTCTCTTGGGGACCTCCCAAAAAATTAAAGGGGGAAAAACTGGATGTAAATTTCCAAAATATAAGATAAAAAACAAATAAAATAAAAC
This sequence comes from Podarcis muralis, assembly GCF_964188315.1. Lineage (NCBI taxonomy): Eukaryota > Metazoa > Chordata > Lepidosauria > Squamata > Lacertidae > Podarcis > Podarcis muralis. The sequence goes on from NC_135662.1 coordinate 35,214,527, forward strand.
CTACATGCAGCAACAGTGGTTTGTGTTCTGTAGGATCCTATGACGTAAGTAATGGGCCCCGCCTGCTTTGATAAAATACATATTTTGTTATGTGCAAATGGCATTAGATACTTATTAGGTCCATAAATTACAATATAGCATATATTCAGCACAAAAAAGTGACAATTTGTTGTTGACAAAGGACAGCTGGAGATATAATGGGCCCCATTACCTTCAGTAGCTTAGGGCCTCATCAAACCTAAATCCAGCCTTGCACAGCAGGTATAAGGTAGGGTTACCAGATGTCCCGGGTTCCTGGGGACAGTTGCCAGATTTGCAAATCTGTCCCTGGACAAATTCCGTCCCCAGAATGTTCCCAGATTTGTAAATCTGTCCCCGGGAAACATTTCAGCAGCAGCCTCAGCGGCCCGGAGCCAGCCTAGTAGTGCAGTTGGCTCTGGCTAGCTTCAGGAGCTGCTCGCTGCCGTGGCGCCCGCCATTTTCTCTCACTGGAAGTCCCCATATGATGTGTCGCAACGCATCATATGGAGACTTCCAGTGAGGAAAAATGGTGGGCGCCATGGCAGAGAGCAGCGAGCAGCTCCTGAAGCCAGCCAGAGCCAACTGCGCTACCAGGCTGGCTCCGGGCTGCTGACTGTCACTGCAGCCGCCACTGCCAAAGGGGGGACGTCCACTGCCAAAGGGGGAACTGGGGGACGTCCAGCCGCCACTGCCAAAGGGGGGACTGGGGACGTCCAGTGGTACAGATCTCCTGCCCCCTTCCCCCTTTGTTTTGACTGAACGGGGGAGGCTTGGGAGCCACGGGTGGTGCACTGCTGCCCAGTTTTTTAAAAACTCTGGGCATTTATGTTTCACAAGGTGCAAAAGAAGGGCTTAGCACCTTGCCCGGCAGAGAAACCGTGCACCTTGCGCCCCTCCTGGGCAACAGTTGGCCGGCCGGGACTCCCAAGCCTCCCCCAATCTGTCAAAACAAAGGGGGAAGGGGGCAGGAGATCAGGGGAGACTTGGGAGTCACGGGCGCGTGGCACGCCGTTGCCCAGTTTTTTAAAAACTGCACATTTATGTTTCACAGGGTGTGAAAGAAGGGCTTTGCACCTTTATACAATATGCATGTGTGCTTGGGCCCAGGGTCTTTTGCCTCACCATCCCCACTACTGACTCCCTGTTGCTACTCAGCTTACAAAAAAAAAAAAAAGTTTTCCCCCAACCATAGTATAAGGATTAAGGTGGATGTATACCACTTTCTTGTCCTCTGACACCAAGATCTGCTGGATCTTCCAAAGCCTTTCCACTGGAAGATCTAAAAGTTTTATTCTTGATTCTTACCTGCAATTGTACAAAGCCCATGTGAACCTTTTGGTTCTCGGCCTTCAGATGGTAGTGCAAAATGTCACATACATACCGTAGGTAAACTTGATTTAAATGCAATTCTACCTTTCCAGAGTCAACTTCTGGATAAACCCACAAAAGCTAGCTGTGAGTACAATTGAAAATTGATAATAAATAAACAAATATTGTGCTTATTGCAATGGGAATTTGACTTTCCTCACTAAAGAAGCACTTCCTTGACAGAGGAAGTCTGCATCTTCCAGAACTTCTTGAAGGATATGCATTGTTTACATTTTTTTAAAAAATCTCTCAAAGCTTCTGCTGTAAGAGCCACTATGATGGGGTACACCATTGCCACTTCTGCTTAAGTTGAATTTGTGTATAATCAATCAAATTTGAATTATTCTTTAATTCTTTAATTGCTTTAAATTAGGTTCCTGAAAACAAGACAAATGGAGATCAGACTAGAGCCATTTAGTATTTGTAGGCTTTAGGCTCCAATAGAGGGAAATATGGTGCTTCAATCTGGGCTATTACTTTTATATATATTTACAGCAGCTCATTTTTCACACAAACTGGCGCTGACATAAGGAGCTAGAGAAGTCAACTTCCTTCTGTGTCCTGTCTCTGATAATTTGTGATTACCACTTTGCTTCCTGATTATTTAACATGAAAGTTACTTAGTTCTCCACTAAAGAGGTACTAACCTTTACTTAATTTGGGCAAAAGTCTCAGAGTTCCTTATGCTCAATGATATTCCACCCGTAATCCTTAATTGTTGGACCTTTTTTTCCTATTTTTGCAGTAACTACTTTTCTAATTTAAAATTAACTAACTTGGATTGTTGAGGGGAAATTAGTGCCACTTTGGATTTTCCTAGCTACTTTACAGAGATACACTTCAAGACTCACAATACACCATTTTCACACAAAAAATATTGTCTGTGGACACGTGTGTTTACAGGGTTGCACAGCTATTGTAATTGTTTTCCATTACTTCTTTGGGTATTATGTTCCATCGTTTCATGTGAAATGAATTCTAATTAGTGACATTAAGTAGAGTCAATTCTCCTTTTTTATTATAAGGATGTATTATAAGTTTTGGAATACTAATCATAGTTTTTAGTTCTGGAAAGGATCTGACAAAACCAGGATCATCACAGTTCAATAGCCTTTCTGCCCGACATCGTTTGTCATGAATGGACTAATGCAGCCTATAAATAGTGTACTAGGGCTGCAGTCCTATACACACATTCCTGAAAGTCCTATTCAGCTTAATTGTGGAATGATATGCATAGGGTTATGTTGGAAAAATGAAAGGATGCAGCCAGTGGCGGAGGAAGGCGGGTGGGGGAAGTTGTGGGCCATGCCGGATGTCATCACTGGGGGGGGGGGGTGACAAAATGAGTTGTTTTTTTAAAAAATGGGCTCATGAAACTTTTTAGTTCAGTCAACAAATGTAACGAAACGTGGCTGGCACTGGGCACCACACCACAGGGGCCTACACTTACCACGGGGCCTGCACTCTCCTGGGAGTGACGTGGTGGCTTGGGCGCATGCAGGCTCTGTGTTGCCTGAAACAGCAGTGTGGGGCATGCATCTGCCCACCGCCTCTCCCTGAGCCACCCTACAGCTGAGGGGGAGGCAGCAGAGAGGCAGAGACACTCTATGCAGCGCCCCCCCCCCATGGGCAGCTCGCCCTGTCCCCGGCTGCAGGGTATGTGCACTGTACTGGGCACCCGAGTGACTAGTTATGCCACTGGATGTAGCTTGTCATCAACTGTTTGTGTGCACTCAACTCAAGATCAGAAGGAGCAAAGTCAGTAAGAGTCAACTTGTGTTGACCGCATTCTGGGAAACAAAAGCGCATGAGTTGAGTCTAAGATATGTGGGGAAAGTAATATGGCAAAATGTGCAGCCTCTGGATGTGATTCCAGAGTTGAACTCATAGCTGTCTCCCCAGAGCATTTTCACAGTGCTTAAGACAGAGGTACCACCTTGCCTTCTAAAAGTAGCACACCACTGCTTATTCTTTTTTGCTTTTCAGATCAATCTTGACATCGTTGTAATCACTATATTTATACAACTATATTAATGCTCACATTCTCTATTTTTCAGAAGTATAAATTTGATCGTTACGTAGAGGATGGCAAGAAGAAAAGCACCTTCTACAAACAGGGAAGGAAGCTGAAATACTTTCTGATGCCTTTTGGCTCTGGAATCAGCAAGTGTCCTGGCAGGTTCTTTGCAATGAATGAAATTAAGCTGTTCTTGGTTTTATTGTTGGCATATTTTGATGTGGAAATAACAGAAGAAAAGCAAGTTGGACAAGACAAGAGTAGAATAGGTCTTGGTATACTCTTGCCAGACACTGACATTGCCTTTCGTTACAAACCAAGAAATTAATACTCTAATACAGTTTCCAACATTACAAATAACTTACTCAGGTTTTGTTCTGTCTTTTTGCACTACAGTTGCCATATCTTTCTGGTCTCCTTACAATTGTGGATGAGGGTTCTGATTTGTGATCATTATAGACCAACATTTAAATGACAATGGATATTCAACAATACCTGATAGCCTTGTTCCATTTTTCTACAAAATGTAGAAAGCAAATAATTTTTTTAAAAAAACAAACAATTGTGGATGAGGCCTGCCACATTTTGATAATTTTTTTTCATATTGCTGCCATTTTAAGTTAAAGTTTTGATGGGATGGGTGAAATATTCTATTTCTACAAGTTTTCTATCTGCATTAGTGCCCTCAGTGTGGCTACTTTTTTTGTAGTACAGCTCCTAACGCACATGCTGTATGGCAGTGCAGGAGATCAGAAGGCACACTTATTGAATTGTGTGGTATAGCTGCTTGGGCTGGCAAAGTACCTTTGTCTGCCTCTTCCACAAAAGTCTCTCTTATTTTGGCACTTGCTATTTTCCGTAAGAACACTACTCAACAACAACAAAACTTGCTTCTAATGCCCATTCAAATTCATCAAATTCACATAGAATCTCATTGTGTGAATCTAAAAAAAGTGATTGTGATACTCCGCCCTTATGGAAACAAAACTATACTAAGTGCATATCCACTAAATTTAAACTCAGAACTGATTCATCATAGTGCCTTCACAGACATTTGGTGCAGGACACACACAGTTCTTAGTATACAGACCTTCTCTTCCCCCTTTAACCTGCCCATTCAATGCAGCTACATCAGCTTGCAGGAGGAGCTAAGTTTTAACTTGGAACCATCTCCAAGGACTCTTCCTTGTGGGGAGCAACATTAGAAACTGTTGTTGTCTTAAAAGCAATCTTCAGCACAAGATTGGGGAACTTCTGAATTGATGGAAAATCTATCTGTGGCTTTTGAGACGCTTGCACTTTGAAATAGGCTTTGCTTTTTTCATATAACTTTCATGATCATATGAGACACTGATGGTGTTGTAAGTCTATGGACAAATAAGTTCTACCACTACATATCCGATAATAGCTCACATCTGTTACACCCTATTATGTTGAGCACAGACACTCTTGTGTCAGTGTGGGCTGTAAGATGTCTCTTACTAGAGTTATGATCAATCCTTCTTTGGCATCGTTTTTGTTAGCAACTGTGAAAAATGAAAGCAGGTATTTGTTTTCAGCACAACCCATATTTTGATTCATGCTGTGCTTTTAGGATTTTGAATTTTAAATATCACGAGTTGGAATATAATATGATAGGATGTTATGGCACTTTGTCAAAGGCAAAGCATACATCAGATTAATCACAGCTCTGAAGCTGAAGTGCCTCTGTGGGAACCAATAGGAGAGCATTTGTAAATGTGCAAATGAAAACTAGAGAAGAGATCTCTCAAAGCACAATTGGCTGCTAGGTGCCCAGCTGCCAGTCAAATCCTCTCTGCGCATAGAACATACTGGGAAGTGCTAGACAGAGCCCCAACCCTACAGAATAGACTCATCAGACCTCAAAATAGATTTTGCTGAAGTGCTTATGGCTGAGTCTTGTATTTTTATAACTGCTGCCACTTTACCAGCTCATGAATTACTAAGTTTGTGGAAATTCTTTCAGCAACTTTTCTCTGTAACTTAAATTCCAGGACTGGTCTTCTGTCCCCCCCCCCCCCATGGCAGCCAGTTCATGGCAAGAGCCTCTCCTTTGACAGAATGAAGGGGTGGTATGGGAGAGGAGTTTCATGACAGGAGATTTGGGGGAGGGGGTTCTCTACTCCCTGGCATATGTGTTCTCTTAAGGATACAGGAACACATTCCAGGTGAACATCTGCCAGCCTTACAGAGCAATGAAGCTAAATGACAGAAATGTATTATTATGAACATTCCCTTGAGCATTCACAAAAATCAAGAAGTCCACTGTAAGGTAAAGTAAAACTTTTTGAATCAGTAAGCATGCACAGATGCTAACAACACAGTTGTCCTAAAACTTTTCATAGGCAATATAACTCTAAGCACATCAAATCTGGAGACCCACTCTGTTTAATAGGACTTACTCCCAGATATGTGAGCATAGGATTACAGCCCAAACTTATTTTGGAATATTCGCTTGGTCTTATGAAACTGAGAGGCACAAAATGCAGAGTACATATTAAGTAATTTATTTCAGTAGGAGAATGTAGCAAATAAATGCTTTGCCTTTGTTTTCATTGGATTCAATAGTGCCTTCCTTTGACTGCATCTTCCTAGAGTTTTATGTGTTTATGTTTGCCACATCCCTACCAGGATGTTCTTACAAACTGACATAAGTTGTATCAAATCTTTAAAGCCAAATCAATCAATGATTTACTATTTTTCCTACTAATAAAGTATCTCTGACCTCATAAAAGTTTGCCTCGTTATTATTAACTGTTCTGCCATTAATAGACCCCATCACAAACCGGCATTTCTAAGCAATACCATTTGATTTTACTTTTCATTTGTATCATGACAAAAAGGTATACATGAACATTTCTGACAAACTAGGCTGAAACTGACATACACATCTGAGATGCTAATTATCTATTTTAAAATGCCAGCTAACTGATCGATTCCTCCATACCACTATTAATGTGTCAATATATAGGCAGATAGCAGAAAATATAACCAGTTTCTGGAGGCAGTGGTGATGGTGATCATACTCTAGCACATTGTTTCCCAAACTTGGGTCTCCAGCTGTATTTGGACTACAATTCCCACCATCCCTGACCACTGTTCCTGCTAGCGAGGAAAGATGGGAGTTGTAGTCCAAAAATGGCTGGAGACCATCATTTTGCAATATGTTTGTGAATTACCCTGAGAATATGATGTAAGGAGGAGATTGAAAAATACTTTGAAAAATAAACAACTGGTATGCCCTTGGATGAGAAAAAAGTACTCCGTTTGGGTGGAGGAGCAGGTTCAAAGGCTGCTGGCTGAGCTATCTTCCACTTGGAGAAATCTCAGTATGTGCTTCTGCCTTCTGCCTTCCAGGGATCACTTCAATATAAAGGTAATCTTTCTGCATCCTTTACCTGTGGACATTTTGCTGTTGATGGTACATGTGTTACATTCTGCCATATAAGTCAGTAAAATGAAAAAATAACATTTACTTGCAGTTCTTATAAGTATACATATATACCTGTACAATCCACAAACTAATTCAGTTGGGAATAGTTCTGATTCCAGCCTGCTTAATCCCATTGACTTTAATAGACTGATTACTTCAATCCAAGTAGCCTCATACAATAAATGGTGAGAATCCAGCTATTGATGAGCCATTCCATAATCTCTCCCATGCCTGTAATCTTGTGACCTCCGTAATAAAATATACCCTTTACTGATCAAGGCACGCAGGACTAGATATCACTTAGTCATTTAAAAATACACCATTTGTGCATGCCTGGTGAGTTGATAGAAAAATTATTTGGTGGCCAAACAGCATGCATAACTTTGCAACATTTAATAAATGGACTTACATTTTGAAAATCATTTAGTACTAAGCAAGTCATTAAGCTACCACTGTAACTTTATACTAAAGCATGAAATAAACTGCACATTTTGGTCCTATTCACACAGTCAAGGTATTTTGGTCCTAATCATACAGCCAACATCCTAATCATACAGCCAAGGCAGAAATAAACATAATAGTAATTTCCCTGTATGATATCCATAGCTAATATTTGCCTTGACATTATGTATACAAAGTATAGTAAATTATATGTTATATGCAAGATAGCTTTACTTTCATTCACTGAAACTAAAGGTCTAAATAGGTTACAATGCTACAAATAAAATATTTACACTGGGTGCATTTTTATTTAAGAGTTGGAAGTTTCCTAGTTATAGCATATTTCCCTCAAAATGATGGCTTTACATAAGCATCCGTCAAATGTGTCATACAAGCAGGTAAATCATTTTTTCACTTTTTAAAGGCTTTATAATTTCTAGTTTACCATTTATTCTATGCCAGGAATGACTGGGTAAAAACATGGAGGAGGCAATGTGGTCATAATTAGGCAATCATATTAAAACAATTCTATCAATATTTTACTATGGATCACATCTCTCATTGTGAAGTCTCTGTATGTTCAAACATTAATCTGGTCTCTATGATAGCAGCTCTATTTGTGCCTGCATATTTTGTAGTTCCTAAAAATTAAACTTCATTTCTAACTTGTGGTGCAAGTACATGAAAGAAATGTATTTTGAAACCACAGTTCTAATTTAGAATGTCAATCTATTTTAAAATGGGTGTAGATGCTTAGCCTCCTTACTGGAACAGGGGCGAGAAAGCCCATGCTGTCAGATACAGATTAGTAAGTATATTATACCACTATGGGTGATATATTTTCAGCACTTGCTCTTATCACTTCACCAAATAATTGCTGTTTTAATCTCAAGTAGACAGGAAGTCAATACTTTTGTTATTTCTTGCCTTATGAACTACCCTAATACCCACACAACACCATCAATTTGCCCCCAGTTAATTCCTAAAAGTGACTTATATACGGAACCGACATGTATGATTTGTTTAAAATGTAAAGTGAAAGTGTCTTAATAACCTTTATGAGAGTTTCAGCAATGCTTCCCTGTCTCCTTTTTATAGAGGAAATGTCATAACTTGCAATGCAACATTCTGATAAATTTACTCTCAATTCTAGGAACTAATAGTTAAAAGATAATTTACTCCTATAAATTTCTGGGTAGCAAAACAGCACTTGCATCTCAAGGTGTAGCATCTTTTCCAGTTATATAAGCTAATTGTGGTTCTAGTTTTCTCCAACACTTTGCGTATTGTTGTATACTGCAATATTAAGATACATTGCCAGTCATTCCAAAACATACCGCTTTTATTTAGTAGCATGGAATAATTTTAACAGACTTGACCTTCCGGATTGTTATCCCTGAATTCCTAAAATATAAAAACTGACATGAATGAGGAGTGGGTGAGTTAAAAAGACAATAGTAGGAAATATTTCCCCTGCCCCACCAAAAGGACCCTATTGTCATAACCCCAATAACAAAATAGCTCTTAAGTGCTTGATCCTTTCTTAATATTTGGTTGACAGGTTACTAGCAAATCTACAGCCCAATTCTATGTCCTTTTCCTCAGAAGTAAATCCTATGGAGCTCAATGTGTCTGGCTCTCCAGCGAGCGAGCACAGAATTGCAGTCTCCAACTTGCTTAATTTTTGTGACCTTTTAAGAAATGTGTTTTTAAACATTTTAAACAATTACATGAGACATGCTTCCCTTTCAGCTAAACCATTTCCCCCTGCCATCTACCATTTCAAATTATTCACACATCTTAGTTCTTATATGTGTGTGTGTATATATGAATTTTAAAATGCAGCAATAAAAGTGCTTGGAACACATCATAAATTTACTTGCTATTTTACTGCACAGCTCTGAATCGTGGTGAGCCGACAAGGGCAACCGTAGGGCTATTGCGGGGAGGGGGGGGGATTTAACTCCTTCCAAGGCAGGGCGTTTATAAGGAAAGCTAAGCCCATTAGGAGACGCTTTCTCCTAATGGCACTTTGTAATTGAGCTGATATCTGGTAAATTGTTATGGAGAGGTAACCCCTGCCAGCTGGCTTACACTTCGCCACCTCTTCCTTTACTACCACCCTAACCAAGTTCAGTTGCGGTCCTTAGCCTGAACCTGGTTACTAGTCGTCCTGATTTCAGTAACGTCACGATTCTAAGACTTTGGCTTTTGGCAGCGAGCGTCAATGGAGTTTGCAGAACAATGCAAGATCTAAGGCTGTGGGGACAAGAAAGTAAAGTAAAATATACATGACCATTTCCAACCCACCGAAGTAAAGGAGGGCGTAGCTGGCCTGGACTGGGAAGCTAGTGTGGCTCCTTCAGTGTTGGGGTTTCCTTTCCTTTAGGTTTAGACATGAATTCCATTGGAATCAGCTGTGCTTAATCCGGTGCAAGGAACTTGGGGGTCGTCGCGGGGGGGGGGTTGTCGGTGTCCCACGTTTTAAGCCTGCTAGAGCAGAGTTATTTATTAGAGGACGGGGCCCGAGAGAGAAGGAAATAGACCCATCGTTGCAAGAACGAAAATGTTATCCCCTGCGCTTTGCAAAGTGGGAGCTGAACGCGAAGCCTAGAGGGGGAAAGTTCGGAAGAGCAACGGCAACGAAGAGAGCTGCCCTTTTGGCCTGGCCTTTGCTAGGCTGGCACGTCTGGTAGGCGGCGCGGGAAAGAAAAGGAAAAACGCACCGCTCAGCTATCCCGCCCAAGAGGATAATAAAGGACGAGCCGCGCGCCAAGGCGACGGGAGCGAAAGGGTGGCTCGGCGAGCCTTCCAAGGGGCGGGAAGGAGGCGCTTTCCGGCCGCCTCATTGGAGGAGAAGGAGGAGCCCGAGGGGAATCTCCGAATCCCAGGGCAATTAGCAGCGCCGCCAGCGGGGAAGGTAGCGGCCACTAATCGCTTCCTGGGGAGCCGAAATGGGCTCCGCTCGCTGGCGCGGCGCTTCTTCGACGGATGCGGAGCCACACGCACCGTGCCCAACACGCCTTCGTGGAAAGCAGGAGATCGGAAGCGGAGGAGTTAAGGAAAACTGCTTCGCCACCTCCTAACATCCTCCTGCTGCCCATAAGAAGTCAAAACATGATGGAGACTATTAATAGAAAGCGAAAGGTGCCTGTAAAGTTTCTTCTTGTCTGGGCGTTGCTAGGCTTTCTGGCTCCAAAAAGGCCTTTCAAGACCAAAGGTGCAAAATCGGCACGATTTACAATAGCAGTCGAACCCTGCAAAAGCACGAGGATTCGGATCGCCCTCATATTATGCCCAGAAACCATCCACCTCACTAGTCTCCTTCCTTTTCCCAGAGGCAGGGGCAGGGTCGCTGCTAATTGCTGCGAGGTGGCCTGGCGCTTGGATAATTCACCTTACTGCCTTTTGCTGGTTTTCTTTATTTTTTAAAATTAAAGCATCTATATTTATGTTCTGCTGTTTATATTGAACTTTTAATTATGTTTAGAGACAACATTCCGCGGGTCTCGTTCTCTTCTCCCAAACGCTCCCCCCTCCCCGTATCCTAAATCACATTTTCATTAAAGGATTTCTTAATAAGAAAGCTCGACCGCTATTCATTATCTCATCCCTTCCACGCGCACTAGTTCACTTACCCATCCGTTCATTTATTCACTTACTCATTCCAGCAGATCCGCCGCAACTGACTGCTAGCAGGGATGTGAACACTCATAATTATTTGTCAAAGTCTGCAAAGTGTATTATCCCTTTTTCTAGTGGTAATTAGTTACCATAGCATCTAATACGTAAATGTGCCCAGAGCACACCATTAACAGTTAAACGGAGGATTCAATTTAACACATGATTATATCTTTCATAAGTCATTACATTAGGAAAGTCAATGTCACTCATGCTGGGACAATCGCAGGATTAGAACTGGGGCTAAGGAGGGAGGGAGAGAGAGGAGGAGGGAGGGAGGGGAAGCTTGCCTTGGCAACCAAGGTGAAAAAGGAAGAAGAAGAAGTAGCGCGGGGACGCTTGGACGGACTAAACGGTCCTGGTTTGGAGGGGTGGCTTGAAATGAAACAAAAGCTCTTCGAGGGGAATATTCATTTCTGATTAAGTGATCCATCAAGCAAGAAATGGGAGGGGGCAGCAGGAGCCACACGCAGAGAGAGGCGCGTGGAGAGAGAGGGAGGAGAGAGATCAGATGCGCCACGCAATTCTCAATGCTCGCTCCCGGTTCAGTGAGTGCATCGAGGAGCCTTTGGTTCCCTGTCAATTCCCAGCGACGCTGCTGATTATACAGAGTAATAGGAGCGAAGTGTTAAAACGCACCAGAGTCTCTGCAACAGTCTCGGGTTCCTCTTTCTCTCGCTCTCTGTCTCTCTCGCACACAAGGGAAGTAAAACGCAAATAATTACACGAGGGTTATTGTGGGAGGGGAGAGTCTTCAAGTCTGGCTGGCCCTGGGGAAGAGATCCGAATCCTAGAGAATACTTTCGCTCTCTAGGTGGATCAACCGGAGTAAGGGCTAAAAGTTGGCGCGCAGCAAAAGGTGCGACGGGAAGGGGGAATTCTCGGCCCATTCCACCCTTCATCGAAACTTGCTGGAATTCGGCGACGCCTAAGCCGAGTTACTTAAAGTCGGTGACATTTGTCAGAGAGGGGGCTCTTCCTTATCTCAGCTGACAAACTCCGTCGCCGAAACGTCAAAAGCCAGAGGGCTCCACCATCGCCAAGGAGAGCCCAAACAAGTGGTTGGAGCACTTTCCCAGCGAAGAAGGGAAGAAACGATCGTTTATTCCAAGAAGCAACGCGCCGAACTGTTCCCACCAACATCCCAGACTTTGGCTGTCCTGCTGCTCTTAGAAAAAGCCAAAGCCAGGGGGAATTTCACCCATCCTGCTTCCGCCACAGGTGTGATCTGCACCGCGTGAAAGTCAAAGCCCAAAGTCCTGGACTGGTTGGGCTACACTTCCCTTGTTTGAATCGAGAAGCGCAGCAACTCAGGCAGTTAGTGCCAAGCCGTGTAAACGCTTAGCTGCAGGCTTCGAAGTAAAAGCTGGTGATCTAATGCTGTCCAAATTCCCTTCGTAATGGGATTCAGGGGGAATGGGAAAGGGATGGTTGCTTCCTTATTTGGGGTATAAGAGATACCCCACTCCTAATCCGACTTTCTTTGGGAGCAAATCCCAAAGTGGTACTCACTTTCTTGAAAGTGTGCTGATGAGGACTTCAGCCGCGCGTCAAGCAGTGTCACTGGACACATTTACGCGCCGCTGAATTAAAACACCCCAGAGTCATTTTTGCTCGATAAGGTTGCCCATCCTTCCCCTAATATTGCCCTCCTTCCTGTCCCTGGCAAGAAGGGAAGGAAAAGGCTGTCTGCGCCTTTGGAGGGCACCCTTCTTCTGCGAAGGGGAAAGCCTGCGCGGTGCTCTCATCCAAGGAGCCTGGCGATGCTCACATTCGCACATCTAGAAAGAAGTGTGCGTGGGGCACTGATGGTGGTGATGGTGGTGGTGGAGGAGGAGGAGGAGAAGGAGGGATAGTCTGGCTTCTGGCTGTGCTTAATTCCTAATCAGGATGATGGACAGCAGAGACAGAACAATACAAACTAATGGCTGTGTTGCTGATCACTTTACCCCTTGATTAAAGACACCCAATTATGGCGCAGAACAGTGTCGTAATTATGTTCCTTAATCACATCCAGGAGGTCTAATTGCCTTAACGATGTGTTTCATTAAATGAATTTAGGTATTATAGTCGACAGTTTTCATACACAGTTGTTTTCAAATTAACATAATATTAGACATCGTCATGGAAATTGTTTTAATAATCATAATTAGACGCACCCAGGCTTTGTCTAGTAAATACTGAGAGACGGTTCCTCCTGGCGCCTGGGGGCGAGGAAGCTGCCTGCCCACCCTGTCTGGCCTGCCTTAACCGCGCTGGACAGTTATGAATCCTGAAAAGTTACAGGTTCTGATTAATCTCTCTTTCTCTCGAGGCCAAGTGGGGCAGAAAATATTTATCCGCTGCCCACCTACCCCCCGCTCGCCTTCGCCTGTCGCGCCATCTGAGGGCATTCGCGGGGAGACATCGGAAGGGCGCCACAAACAGAGACCTGCACTTAGGAGCGGGCAGTGGCACCGGGCACCCAGCGCAGCTGCAATCCGGAATCTGTGCCCCGCAGGCACCAACACATGCGGCACGTTCACACTGCCAGAGCAGCCTCCCCGACAGAAGAGAGGTTCTAGCTGCTCTATGGGAAAGGGGAAGGCTTGATGGCGTTTGAGCGGGGGGTGGGGGGAGAGTCAGCCACCTGCGAGCTACAGGTAGGGCAGAGCCACCACCTAGAGCGTTTTGGAGGTGCCCTTTAATACCTGTACCTGATTCGAGATCTTATCCGTATTATCCACGGGCATTTGAGGACCATACAAAAAGAGGTGGAGTTTTTCCACCCCAGAGAGTCTCCTTCCCATAGGTAGCATGAGGACAGCCTTCAATCTTCCTAAAAGCAAGAAACTGACGGCCTTTATCCCCTGCTCCTGGATGCGTCCTGACAAGAAGCCTTCCCTCCCTTCTAAACATGAACCAAAAACAGGCAAACAACAAGGTCATCTCGACGCCTTATGCCTTCATACAACAGGGGTCTCCCCCTTTTTTGATCTGCACAAAGCAAAAAGGAAGAGGGCTGAATGGGGGTGTATTCTTTCGCCCCTCTTACAAAGCACAGGGAGGTAAGGATTTGTTCAAAATATTTTAATAAAGATTCTTTCCGACATAGATACACATACAAACCATCATACATCGCTGTCATCATCTGATTGACCTATTTAACATATATCACTCTTTACACATCCATGACCTGCCAACAGATCCAACACGGCTCTCGTTTTGCCATCCAGAGCTGACAGACTGAATTTGGATTATCAGCAAGTAGTGGAAAATACCAAGCCCCTTCGAGGTGGGAAGAAAGCGTGGGGAGGGGGAAATAAAGATTTTCGGGATCTACGCTTGATTGGCACCATGATTCACAATCCAGTTTTGTCAAAGTTAAGAGATAAGACGTCTCAAGTCCTATTGATGATCATCCTACCCACAATGCAGAAGTTTAAATGCTGATATCAAGGCCCAGACTCCAAACTACATATTTTCCTTAGGAATAAGTTTATTTGACTTCGGATGGGATTGATTTTCAAGATAGTGTGTTTAAAGCAAGATTGTACAGCCTCTGCAGAGGCTGGTTGCCCCCGTCTACTGCAACCCCGTCTGGCTAGAACAGATTTGAACCTGTTTCACCCTGCAATGCTGAGCACACTTAGGCAAAAGAAAAATCTACTGAACTATTGGGATTCTCCTCCAGGTAAGTGTGGTTAGAGTTAGGATGCAAACTGGGGCAAAACCGACTGAGTTGTTCTGTTAAGCACCTTCACTCCCAGTACCACAACTTGAAAGGGTTGTGGGCTGGTTAAGGAAGCCACCCAAATACAAACTCATTTTCAATTCCACCTTTGAGGGAAACAGAAATTCATTTACTCCTGGGCCTTATATCATCATTCTGGGTGAAACGCATGTAAAACAACGGCCAAGGCAGATGACCACCTTCAGCTTAAATAACTTTCATAATCAATAGTCAAAAATTCGCCTTATTCACTCCTTTTGAGAAACCAAACACTACCATCTGAAAAAACACACCATGTTTTGCAAATTCCTGACAGGAACTATTGTCTGATGCCTTGTTATCACAGTAAATAACTAGAAACAAATCCCTTCATGCTGCAAAGAATTTCTAGTCACCAACAGTCCAGTTCATTAAGCAATTAAGAATACACCTCTCCTCTCATTTTTGGACTGAAGCAATTTATTAAAGCTCAATTTATAAATACAGGGATGATGCAACTTAAAACCCAGAATGACCTTTTCATAAGCCTCAGCAGCTCCGATACATCAAGATTTCTGGTTCACATGTCCTTGGCAAATCAACGTTTTAAAACACTTGGCACAAAGTTTTAAGTTAATGGGAATTTTAAGAAGCATTGAAAAGAAAATTCACAGAAGACCCATGACCTCAAAACAGGATGGATACTGTTGGCGTGAAAGGGCCATTGAAATAAATATCGTGTCCTCTTGTACACAGGATTGCAAAGTGAAAAGAAACAAGGTGCACATCTTTTAAAAAAATAAACCTGCAATACTTCAGCCACACGAACAGGAGTTTTGTTGCATCATTTTAAGCTCACTCCCCGCCCAAACTTTGTGCATTTTCACAGGTTCAAAAGTTCAGAGAAAATAAAAAATACAAGTATTTTCAGAGCAATTTTGCGCGCGTCTAATCTCAGTTAGTCTACATTTCAAGTTTGCTTGTTTCCTGGCTCAGAAGCAATAAAATAAAATAACATTTAAAAAAACTTTTTAAGTGCCCTTCTTGATTTGTCTGAGTTTACAATCCAACTTGCTTCCACCACATCTATCCCTTGCCCAAGCCCAACCAATCCCCCCTCCCCGTCCTTGGCTGCTTATCGAAAAAGTTCCCAGCACTCGGAAGTTTTTAAGAAACCATGTGGAGGACAGAGGATTTGTTTTTTCCCCTCCCGATCTGCTATATCTCTTTGCGCACACTCACCCAAAAACATACACCCCTCAAAAATTGCGATTTTGCGTGCGTGTGTCTAAATTTCGCTGAGGTCTCGGTTGCACTCAAGTCCCCCTTTTGCCCCCAGATCCTCCTCCCCCTATCAAGGCGGCTGCTGCAGCGAAAGTCCTGCCCAGAGGGAAGGAAGGACGGAGAGGGATCGGGCTGTGGAGTCCGCGACGTGTCTCTTTTTAAGGCTTCTCCGTGCACTGTTTGCAGAGACTGGACGAGACGCTGTTGAAAAGGGCACATTTCTCCGGGCACGAGGTGGCGGGCGGCAGGCCGGCGCTGAAAGGGTAGCCCGCCGCCGCCTGCTCGTAGGCCCCGAGCGCCGGGTGCAAGGCGGCCGCCGCAGCCGCCGCCGCCGCCGCCGAGCTGGGCAGCGAAGCGGCCGAGATGGCCTGGCCCTGGTTGAGATAGGCGACGAGGCGGCGCATCTCGTCGAGGGCCTGCGCCTGCATGAGGATGTAGTTCTTGGCCAGCAGCAGCGTGGCGATCTTGGAGAGCTTCCTCACCGAGGGGCTGTGCGCGTACGGGATGACGGCCCGCAGCTCGTCGAGCGCGTCGTTCAGGTCGTGCATGCGCCGCCGCTCGCGGGCGTTGATGTTGAGGCGCAGCGCCTTCTGCTCCTTGGACTTCTTGCCGCCGCCGCCGCCCGGGCCGTGGTGGCTGTTGGAGCAGGCGCCGCCCTCGGGCGCCTTCAGCAGGGCGCCCCCCGCGCCCACCACCACGCCGGCGCCGCTGCCTCCGCCGGGGCCCCGCAGCAGCAGCTCGCAGCGCCCGTCGCTGTCGTCGTCGGGGCTCTGCTCGCCGCCGCTGCTCTCGGCCACCGAGCTGCGGCTGGTCGTCGGGCCCGGCCCGTACTTGACGCACACCGAGCCGCCCAGAGGGTCGCCGGCCACCAGCGCGCCGGCCCCCGCGCCTTCCCTCAGCAGCACCTCGGAGTCTCCCGGCTCGTAGCAGCCGAGGGGAGACGGCGGCGCCTGGCGGGACTCGCGCGGCGGCGGCGCCTGGTGGGCGACCAGCTCCAGCCCCGGCGGCGAGCGAAAGGCGGACTCCATCCTCTTGGCCGACGCGCTGTAACTCTTGTGGAATATGTCCTCATCAGTGGGCAGGTTGAGAGCCCGCTCCATGGTCCCCGCCGCCGCCGCCGGGCTCCCCTCCTCCAAGTCCTCGTGCCGCTGTCGCCCTCCCAGGCCCCCTCCCCCTCTCCTTTCGGCCGAGGCGCCGGGCCGGGGGTCGGGCTGCGGCGGGCTCTGAGGTGGCTTCCCTTTCCCTCGGAAAGCGGCTCTTCCGCCGCCTGCTCCCTCTTCTTCTTCTTCTTCCCGCCGTTCGCGTGTTTCTGAGGCGAGGCTGCTCGGCCGGCCTCTTTGGCGCGCGTTCTTCCTCTCCCCTCAGCGCGCGTCGCTCGCTCTCGGTCTCGCTCGCTCTCCGCGCCTCTCTCCTCTCACCCTGTGAAGGGCTCAGGCATTGTGAGCTGCCAGCGAGCCTCTCGCACCGTTTATCTTGCTTGGATTCACCTTCAAGAGATTTCCGGGACCCATCAAGGGAGGGGAGAAAGGCAGGGGAGGGAGAGGGGGGGGGGAAAGGAGCAGCTTTCGCTCGCTCGCTGCTGCTGCTGCTTCTGCCGCCACCCGCCCGTCACCACTGCCGCCGCCGCCGCCACCACAGACGGGGGAGTCTTTTACCTCATTATCTCGCCGAGAAGGTTATTATGAAGAAGCCTCGCCTGTTGGGACAGAGCTTTCTACCCAATCAGGTTAACGTTTTAATTAATAGGATTAAAACGGTAACAAACGAGCCCAGGCGCTAGGCTTGGCCCTGAGTCGGAGGAGTTTTCATTTCACACACAGGTCTGGAGGAGAAGACGACAGGCAGCAGCTCGCGCTTTATAAAAGGCGCCTGCTCCATTCTTCTCGCTGCCATCTGTAGGCACAGCTTCACGCATATGTTTGCAAGGCGTTGTGTCCTATTAGGAAGCCAACAACTGCCTTTAAAGCTTGACATGTGTGGCGACTTTCACTCCTCAATGAGCACTCTTAAAAGCCCTACTTAGGGCGAATAATGCTCTTGGCCTCCTTCAGCAAATTATAGAGCGGCGAGGCCGAGGTGGGGGGAGAAAGGGGGTCGGTGGGCGGGCGGGCGGGCTGCACACTTTCCCTGCCAGGGCTGCCAGCGGACTTCTGCGAACTTTGCGCCCACGCCAGAATGACGCTCTCCACGCCAGCGCTGTTGACGTCCAGCTCGTGTCGAAGGCGGAGGGGGGTGGGGAGGCGGGAAGGAGCCGCTTGCTTGTTTATTGGCCCTCGAACTTCACCTTGGGCTCAACCCATTTCTCGCAACGGCTGTTCACTTTTGAGCACACGCTCCCTAGTATTACTCGCAGTTTTGGCAAAGTGATGTTTCCTATCTACCGCCATTTCTTCATCCACTCTCGTCCCACCTTCCCGCGGTACAAAGCTCCTTTGCAGTGGATAAGCGTAAAACCCACCTTTAGGCTGCAATCAACTGAAGTGAAGGTGTTTATGGGAGGAGGATTCACCTCCCTCCACACCCAACTTCCAAACCAAGGACTTGGGTGTGAAAAGGACCAATTTCGCCTAAAGCCCTACCCTTGGAAGTAGGCTCCACTGTTGAAAGCACAGGACCCCATTTCCCCTGTTAAATTTCTCTTCAGATTGCCTTGCCAATTCAGTCATCTTAAATCAAAGAGCCACAGATTTACAGTTTGAGGATGGCGTTTCTCATTAGCGAGCATTTCTAAAGGATGGGACTTCCTTAATTTCGGGATAGATGGATAGACAGCTATTACTCTAAGTGAGCAGCAAGGACTGCTTGTGTAATCCAGTATTTACTTTATATTATCTTCATGTTTTATTCGAATTGTTGTTCTCAAACCCACCCACCCCCTTCATACTTTTCGGGCAGCCGGAACGTAACAATGAAGTCAAGGAGCGAGACCCTTCTTTAAAGTGGGTCCATCTGATCCTCTAGTCTAGAAGAAAACCCCCCTCCCCCAATTCTGTTTGTATTATATCCCTTCTACAAGCCCAGGGCATATTATAGCAGGGTTTTATATGTTTCCCTCCGTTCTTATGACATCACTAAATAATATTTCCCAACACTTCCATTAAATCATTCTTATGCGACAGAATAACTGAAGGCTATGAAATTTTGGGTTTCTCTGGTTTCATTAAAACCCTTTTAATTGTGTCTTTCACAGTTGGCCCCAGGTGCTGGACTCTTTTCATTACATTTTGCTCTAATGTGATGAAATTCTAATTCTCTCCTTACCATATGGTTAAATTTCCCCACTGAGAATTAGTTGAAAAAGAAGAAATAATCTATTAATCTCTGTAATAGATTCACAAATGAGGTTTGCCACAGAACCTTGTTTTTGAATGGCAATATCAGAACAGTTGGGTGTCTTGTTTTAGCAGAGAAAAGGAGCAGGCGACAACAGACTCTATTTGAATTTTTCACCTGGAAAAGAATGAAAAGAAGCCGAGCCGCAGCCTCCACCCCCCTTCCCACCATTGACTGGAGATTTACATCTAGCGAGGACTCCAGTATGATACACACAGTCACCCTGGTGTCTCTCCATTTAATGAGAAGCAAGTCAAGCCTATTAAAGAGACCCCCCCCCCTTTCCTCCCCCCGCAAGTATCATTTGACTTCCACTCAAGTCCCTGGCGGGTTCCCAAACTCCCCATCGTCTTACAATCTTTTTACAAACGGCTCTGCCCATGTCTATCACGGCTTATTGTTTCTCAATTAGCAACTTCATTTTCTCTGGAACCATACATTGAAAGCCCTGTTAAGTATCTGAGCAAGCTCTTCCCTATTTAATATCAACTTCTAAAAGTTCCGGGATATGGGAGACTGTTACTATAAACGTGACGATGGAGAATCTCCTTTTCATCTGCTAATAACTTTAATTTGTTTTGGAAGGCAGACGGGCTTCCTCTTCATTGATCTGCGATGCTTCATTTACACGCATCCTTCGTCGTTGCTGCTGCTGCTGCTGTTCTTGAAACTTTTCGGATGGCGGCTTACCTTGCTCAGTACACAGTTGGAGAGAGGAGAGACTGAACAGCTCAGATTGCTGTTAATGGTGCTGAAGGCGTTTCCTCACCACCAGCATCCAAGCTCTGCCTGATCGCGTGGAAAAATGAGGGACTGGTTAGCTGAGTGATTGATGCCCTGTCGTTCTCTGGACAGGTGGACCACTCTGCAGCGAGCAGGTGGGAGAAGTGTAAGGTCACACCAAATGCAATGAGATTCGAGGCGCCGAGTGCCTTTCCGTTTCCCCCAGCGAGTCGATCCTCCTTTCCTCGTCATAAAGAGGGTCAGTGACTTGCTGATTAAACACAGCATTACCCTCTCTGTGAGCTCCCATCTAGTCCCTCCCTGCCTCCCCTCGCCCCCGCGTGCTGCCTGCCACCATCTCCAGGGCTTGTCCCGCTGCCTTCAGAAGCTGCAGGCTTCGAGAGCTATACACACACAGTTCCCAAACATTTCTGCGGGCGAACTTCTCCAGCTCCTCTGCTAGCAAACTCTTTCCCCCCTTGCATTCCCCGGAGGAAGGTAGCTGTTTAATAGTCGCCACTAACTTTAGTTTGGAAGCCGGCAGAAGAATTTATAGAAGCTTTAAATGCGGGGCATATAAAAAATACCCGAGGAATTGGTCTTTGTGGTTTATGCACTCGTAAACTTTTGCTGATTGCTTCTGGGAAGTTGTCAGGCATTTAACACTGCATTTATCTTACAGTGCAATGAAAACACATCTGCCCAGTGTCTCGTTACCTGGTTTAATTGTAGCGCAAGCCCTATGTCACTGACGAGGCTCCCTCGCTTTCATTATGTCGGTGGTTGCAGGCAGCCTGCTGCCCGGGTCTATAGGGCGAAGAAGGCGAAGGCAGGCGCGGAATGCGCTAACAAATCAAGCAACTTGGCCATTATGCCCAAGAAACGTAAACTGCCGGTGAACTCTCCTAGACTCCGGGGCGGTCCTTCAATTTGCAACTGGGGCGAGCAGGCAGGGCTGGGAGAATTATGCCCCATCACAAAAGCAAGACATTCAATTCACGACGTGCAAAATGTCTCCCTAGAACAGGCCGAGGTTTGCCCTGACGTTACGCACGGCCCAAGGAAGGCAAAGTGGGGTTGGTGGGCGTTGCAGACTCCTCCGAACAGCCAAAAACCAGGCCCAGGCAGGTTGTTATGGAAAGAGCGAGCCGTTCCCCGTGGACCGACTGCCAGATCACATTTGAATGTTTAAAACGCGTCAGAGCAACGCCACAACCTCAGCACACTTGACTTATATGCTCCAAGTAAGTGCTAAGACTCCAAGAGCGAGATCGCATATGCCTAGTTTTTTAAGCAAATCAAACAGCATCTTGCACTTATGAGAAGAGCGCTAAGGACTGTGTTGCGCCTTCTAAAACGCAAATACCCACCCACAACATTTTTTAATAAACGGAGGCAGTTCACATGTGCACCTCCGTGTCGAAAGAGTGATGATGAGGTACCCGAGCCATGCATGGCATGTGTGAATCCTAACAGTCTGCGATAGATAACTCTTGATGAAGTTACTCGAGTAGGACACTCATAGCAACCCCTATGCATGTTTACTCCGAATTCAGTGTGTTGAGGATTGTAGCTTTAGTTTTCAAACAAACAACTACCAGCAAACAAACTTGTGTATCCCTTTCAAAATCTATGGAATTGCTCCAGCTACTGCCCGATTCAACTGGTATTCCCGAGACAACTCATGACACTTCAGTGGGACTTACTGCCAGCGGACTGTGGCTAGAACCGCAGCCCAGGACCCACAACCTCTTCTTCAGACTTCTAATAATATCAGAGATAGTTCCGATTCCTTTGAGGTCAGTTCGGGCTGTGCCATATGGGGATTGCAGTCCCACAACTCTACTCTCAACATAAATGCCTACGTTAAAAAGAGGGAAAAAGTCCCCAGACAGTCCAAAAAGTTGTGCTTTCTTTCGCAATGAAACCCCCGTGATGAATGTGTAGCCGTAGGCAGGTTTATCGGTAACAAGGCATATTTTATAAAGATTAAAGACAGCTTCACGGCGAGCGGAATAGCACCTATCCCTAAAGCTGTGCAAAGCTTGGGAAATATTCATCGTTTCTTTGACATCTCGAGAATAGCTGATATTAAGGGGTAGCAGTAGATCCAAGGTTTGATGGTTTCCTTCTCCCCACCCCCCACCCATTTCATCTCATCTGGACATACAAAGGGCGACAGACCCGAATACGTGGATTCTTTCTCGCAACTTGCTTAAATGAAATGTGGTGCCCCCATTTGAACCAGATTCACCTGGAAGACGCCCCACCGATTTCTCAACAAAATGAGGGAGGAGGCTGCAAGCCTAGGAAGTCAGTCACACCACTTGCACGTCTTACTTCTGAGTAAACATATTTTAGAGTCCGGCTACTTGTCAGTGTGCTAGGTACCCTGCCCTAAAATCATTGGAACTTGCTTTTCTGGTAATATAGGAGCTCGCTGCAACTGAGGCTGTAAGTAAAATGCCGAGATTGCATTTCTTTCTCCCAGTCAAACGCACTTAAGTGGTTTACTGAACTCTCTCTCTCTCCTCGTTTCGATTTCTTGATGTCAAACTATGTTGCCAAACGCATTGTTCCTGCGTGCATGTTTTGGGCCCGACCCACTGGCGACGAAGGCTGCCATGAACGCTTACCTGGGAGCAAGCCCCATTCAACACGCACGGACTTCTGGGTATACACGCATAGGATTGCGCGGTAATAAGGCTGCAACTCTACGCACATTTTCTGTGGACTCTGTGAGCCAGGTTTCTAAATGAAAAACGCCTAGGATCCTGCTGCACTCCTCACTGCAGGGAATGGAGCAGAGTTGTGGATCCGTGGCTAATTTAAGCCCCATGGCGAGTGTAACGTGTGGGGTTTTACCTGTGTGATCAGGGGGCGAGGAAGAGGAGAGAGAGATCGAAAGATCTCCAAGGCCTTTTCTGACAAACTGTATCAACCTTTCATGGATTCAGTGGGGCTAGCACTGCTCGCCAAACCCTCATAGGAGCTCACCAAATGGTTACTTGTCTGTCTCCAATAGCCAGATCACACTGGTTAGGAGGGAAGAGAAGCGACTGACAAAACTGTATTCTAATCGGGGGGATCTAGAGATCCACAGACCACAAAGAAGATCTCGGAAGATCTCATGTGGGAAAATGCCCCAAAGAGTCTGCATCTAGGAAGCTCCAAATGAACTCTCTCCACACTTCCCCTCCTATTTGCCTCGTTGAAATAACCCTTTTCATTTAAATTGCCTGTCTCCGGGCGTGCTGGACAGCGACAGACTCTGAAACAGTTGCAGCGTTCGCTTCTGATTCTTCTCTGCAACACACCGCCATGCCCTCACGCGCAGGAAAGTTGTGAAGAGCCTCGCGTGCGCGCCACGGAGAGGGAGGAGGAGGAAAACGCGCAGGAAGAGGCGTCCTCGCACCTTTCCTTTGGAAACTGCTTCCCTTTTATCCGCTTGCACAAACAGGGTTAAATCAACACGACCCCCAGGAACTGATCCCGTAATTAAAACAATCCTATTAGCTGTGCATTTTACAGTTTCGTAAGCACGACCTCAAGAGGGGCAAAGAGCGCCAGCGGAGAGAAAATTTCCTGTGCAGGGAAAGCACAATTTTAGAAGGCAGAAAACTTATTTTATTAAAAGTAGCCAAGGTATGCTTAGTTGTCCGACCCACAAGCCCTCAAACCAGGTTGATCTGGATTTAGGTTGATTCTCACAGCTCAAATTCTAAATCAATACAGTCTTTAATAACCATTCAAAACTCAGTGTAGCTTCAGTTCTCTTAAATTCTGGCGCAGAACTCTGTACGTGGGTCCTGCTGGATCTAGGGCGAGGCAGAGCATCGCCAGGACAAAGTGATCGAGGGGCCTTGGTGGAGATCACGAAAGCAAATATGGATGGGCTTAGTTGAAGAGTGGTAAATGCCTGTCAGCAGACCAGCACCCGCAACTTCTGCTGCAACTTCTGCCGCGTTATAGAAGCATTAAACAAAACGGTAAAGGCTTGAGACTTTATGCTGCAGATCCGTTTAATATACACACAAAGGTTATCAATTGGGGAAGACATTGTGTGTGTGTGTGTGTGTGTGTGTGTGTGTGTGTGTGTGTGTTAGTTTACAACCATGACTTCTTTGAGCGAGGCCTGGGGAAACTGGCTACAATACTTTTATTCCGCCCTGCTGAACGTGTGTATTAATTACCTTAACAAAATAAATGCACAATGCCCACGTGACAAATGAACACCTTTATTCAGTTCTCTGTAAACTGTCATTTAAAAACGTGTCAGAAAAGTAAAGAGGCTGATATATGCATAAAAATAAAACGGCCCCGAATGCAGTGCATTTGACATGGAGGTAATAATAATATTTACAGATCACGTGCATGTGATTAGAAACTCTCCCCCCCCCCCTTAACTACATGTTTATACATTATTAAATGTGCCTCTTTATTCTCAGACTAAAGTTATGAAGTAGTAGTTTTTCTTTTTAATGTCTTTTTCTCCACTAAAGAAAGAAACCTGGACATGAACTTCACAGTCTTTCCGGTAAACGTTCGGGCCAGCGATTGAAAAACCACAGCGCCATCTCCTGGCCAAAAAAGAGTATCGCTTCACTTTAAAAGGAACCATCAATTTGAGTCTGGTTGATAAAGTTCAAATCAATAAAGCCAGTCTTTGTGTGTCAAGTATCATTTTGTCTAACGTTTTGAAGTAGAAAATCCTGATCTTAAAGACAAAAATGCGGCATATCCTGAGTCTAGTTCCCATGTATGCGCTGATATCTCCTGTTTTAGATGGGATTAACTTTCCTCCTAAAGGAGAAGGTGTACTGCAGCAGTGGACTTTCTGGATACCTTGCTACAGACTGAAGCAGCAACGACTGATGTTTTTCACAAATTTAGGCTGCTGAGCTAACTGTGGCCTTTTCTCCAAGGATTTGGCCTCAGTCACCTATGGTTTTGTAACCTCTCAAACAGATAACAGCAGAGAGCTTTTCTTTTGGGAATTATAGGGACAGAACTACCTAAATTGTGTAGAAATTTATTTATGTATACTACTCTTTCTCTTCATCTTTGGTGATCGCTCGTAGCCAAGTAAGATTGTCTTCCATAAACACGGTTTTAACAATGAGTCCGTAAGCGACTGTGGAGGCCAATTCTGGATCCACACATCCTTCCATAGTGGGGACATTGGTTTCTGGGTGTGAGTTGATCACGGTGTGGATTTGCCAAGCGTGCCTTCCTCCTAGCACGTTTCTCCCTTGCGTCCTGAGTTTGAGTGTCTTCAAAGCCCATGACACCTTTGGTAAAGGCTGTTCTCCGACTGGAGCGCTCGCAGGCCAGTGTTTCCCAGTTGTCAGTGTTTATACTACATTTTTAAAGATTTGCCTTGAGACAGTCTTTAAACCTCTTTTGTCGACCACCAGCATTACGCTTTCCATTTTTAAGTTCGGAATAGAGTAGTTGCTTTGGAAGACGATCATCAGGCATCCGCACAACATGACCAGTCCTACTACAGCAGCAAGAATGCTACTTGCCCCAAAATGGAAAGAAGCAGAAGTCCCAGCAAAGGAAGAACGGATACAAAAACTTATGGAATATGCAGAAATGGCAAAACTTACCAGAAGAATAAGAAATCATGATAACAAACTTCTTATAAAAGAATGGAAATGGTTTATTGAATATTTATAGATAAATTGCAATTAGATAAAAACATTGGCAGGATTATTCTAATAACCTGCAGTTTCATAAGAGTATATATTTAAAGTAGATAAACAAATGAGCAAATTAACTGAATTTGGATATGCAGAAGATATTATTAATAATAATAACTAATGAACCGCAGAAAGAAGGGGGGGGGAAGGAAGTCAAGTTTTCAAATGTTAAAATGATTGTAAAATTAATGAAACATATAAACCTGAAACGCCTGCCAACCTAGCAGTTCGAAAGCACCCCCGGGTGCAAGTAGATAAATAGGGACCGCTTTCTAGCAGGAAGGTAAACGGCATTTCCGTGTGCGGCTCTGACTCGCCAGAGCAGCGATGTCACGCTGGCCACGTGACCTGGAAGTGTCTCCGGACAGCGCTGGCCCCTGGCCTATAGAGTGAGATGGGCGCACAACCCCAGAGTCTGGCAAGACTGGCCCGTACGGGCAGGGGTACCTTTACCTTTACCTTTTTATAAACCTGAAAAGTATATTCATATATTCATATAAAGTATTTCCAGTTTATGCAATATCCTTCCTGTACAGATGTGGCTGTTCCCCACATTATTTCATTCAGATGTCAACTCAAGAAGTTGTGCAAGCCTTCAGAGCATAGCAAGAGTGATGATACTGTTGATACAACTGTATAGGTGATGCTCTTATGTCTTGGATTTCATATTGTAGTTTAGATTATGTTTTTTAAGCTTATGCTTGTAGATTTTGTTAGCCACTTTGGGCAAGGCAGGATACAAGAAATCCTAGTGACTTGGCTTTGCTGCTATGGCTTCTTGTTAGCTGCCAGGCCCCACTCAAAGTTCTAGTGAAGTCCTTTAAAGCTTTATATGGTCTGGACCCTGCATACCGCTCTGTATTCCATACTCCACTGAAACAAAAATTGAAAGATCTTGGAACCACATCAGCTGTGTGAATGAAGTTCACACTGCAGAAGACTTTGCCAGAGGAGCATGCTTCTTGACTTGGGAATCTAGTCAAGTCTAGGCTCATCTCATTCTTCCTTGTATAAGACGCCCCCATGTATAAGACAACCCCTAATTTTGAGCCCAAAATTAAGAAATAAATATTTTAAACACAAAACAGAACAACTTTGATATTTTATTAAATATTCAAAACACCAGTGTATTTAATACTGTACATTTAAACATAAAACAGAACAAAGTTGCCAGTATATTTAGTATCATAATTACGGTAGATAATTTAAATTTTTTTGGGGGGCTAGTCAGCATTATTATAACGTGCAGTATAAGAACTGGAGTGGTGGCGGTGCTGGCGCAGAGCTGGGCAACTGAGCTGGAACGAGAGAGTGTCCCTGACGGCCGGGAACTGGTCAGCGCCTCAATTCAAGAATCATAGCTAAAGAACCCTTTAAGAGGGAATTTGTATGCTGCAGAAGTCAAATTGCTTTTTTTCTGCTCCATTCTCAAACACCCAGGGGAGCGAACTGCACTCTGCCCCTTGGGCACAAACGGCTGCCTCCCCCCCAGCTGTAGGGCAACTGAGTGGGAGGAGGCAAGCAGACCCCAGTCCAAGACACTGGAGAGGATTCCTCTGCTGCTGCAAGGAGCTGTGACTGCCAGAGCTGCCTGAATGAGTGCGCTTGGGGAATGGGGGGGTCTGGGTAGCCAGGGGGCGGCTGAGGGAACCAGATGGAAGGAACAATGTCCAGAGTGAGGGCTGCTGGGGGGGGGGAGTACCAGACCAGGGTTAGTCGTGAGGCCAATACTGAAGGGAGGCTGGGGAGAAAGAATATGGATGGTAGCATGTATTTATTTATATATTTAATTGCAACATTCTGTGTATAAGACGACCCCCAATTTTAAACTTAAATTTTTTTGGGGGGAAATATCGTCTTATGCACAGAAAAATACGGTATATCTTGCTTGATATCAGAAGCTGTATTTGGTACTTTTCTGTTTCTAAAAAGAAGAATAAGAGTTTGGATTTGATATCCCGCTTTATCACTACTCGAAGGAGTCTCAAAGCAGCTAACATTCTCCTTTCCCTTCCTCCCCCACAACAAACACTCTGTAAGGTGAGTGAGGCTGAGAGACTTCAGAGAAGTGTGACTGGCCCAAGGTCACCCAGCAGCTGCATGTGGAGGAGCGGAGACACGAACCCAGTTCACCAGATTACGAGTCCACCGCTCCTAACCACTACAGCCATTTTGTTTCCCCCTTGAAATCATTTGGGCATTATTTTATGCCTGCCACATTTGAATTTTGTTTTATGTTGGGAGGGGAATACTTTTTGTTCCAACTACTTTATTATTTCTGCTCTCTTGTGCACTGCTTCAGATGCAATGCGCATAACATTCAAGAATGAAAGAAACAAGACTTGCCGTGTTGATATAATGCTTCATTCTAACAGCTTGTTTGTTGATGCCATTGCCCATAAGGAGAAATGTTTTGGCACACTAATATTATTGAAAGTGATATGTCTTTCTTCTTCTTCTTCTTTTTTTACTATAAAGACACTATGAAAAATTGGACAGAGAAAATTGTTAATGCTTTTGGAACAGAAACAACCAAACTTCACATGCTTATCCAGTAGCACAAATCAGTTTCAAAAGAGGCATGAAGGTAAAAACAAAGCAGAACGAACACTTCAAACAATTTCATGAGAAATTAGGGAATGTAGATGTCTTATCTATTAAGGATGCAATTCTAACATAACCATTCTTTTTACAAAATCCATCAAGCTCAGTGGATTTTTGAATACATGTACAATCAAATTAAAACAATCCACTGATAAATCATAGAAAGGTCTAACAGTAAAAATACCATAATCCAGATAATAGCCAAAATAATGGATCTCCAAACATCTACTTATGTTGTCTCATTGTCACTGTTCCGTTGGCACAGCAGACTGCCAGTTGCATAACCAAACCTGGCTCTCCTCTCCCCTATAGGTCCCCATGCTCCTTCAAAATCTGGGGGACCCTCTGGAGCAGATTGGGAGAGGAAGGGGAGGTCCTGTTGTGTGAGTGGAACTCTGTGCATGAAGCATTGGACGCAACCCAATACCATGTTCTGCATTTCCATCATCCATCAGTGAAGCTAAGGGGAAGAATCACACAGCACGTTCATAAGAAAATAAGAGCCCTGCTAGATCAGTCCAAAGGCCTGTCAGCATAAGACTTTCCCCCCACAATGGACAATAAGATGCCTATGGAAAGAAGACCACAAGCAAGACCTGAGTGCAGTAGCCCTCTCCTGATGATGTCCCAGCTCCTGGTATTCAGAGGCATGTTGCCTCTAATTCTGGAGGTGGCAAATAGTCACCATAGCAGGTAGCCACTGATAGAGTTATCCCTTATGAACTTCTCTTAATCCTCTTTTGATGACGCTTACTACATGTTGTGGATTCCACAGTTTATCTAAGTGCTGTGTGAAGAACTGCTTCCCCTTGGCAATCTTTTTCAAACCTCTGCCAAAGGGCAGACTTAAGGTTATACAAGTAGCTATTATTGCTAATTGGACCAATCCTTTGGGTATGACAGAGGTTTCTGCAACTGTTCTGCAACTCTTTCTGCAAGTGCTTTTAAGAAGGATGCCCTATAGAGAGACTGCTCTACCATTAACTTCACTGGCAATTGAGCTGCCAAACTGTGTACTTGACACCAGCAATTGGCACATGGGCCGCATAACTCACAATGCCGAGTGAATAAAGACAGATCACGTCAGGTCACTTTGCTACTACCTTCTTGTAAGCATGATCTCAACCAAAACATAGACAGCTTATGATACTTAAATCTCTGTTAGAACAAGTTAAGCAGGATGACTAACTTTCTCCAGATTGTTGTTGTTTAGTCGTGTCCGACTCTTCATGACCCCATGGACCAGAGCATGCCAGGCACTTCTGTCTTCCATTGCCTCCCGCAGTTTGGTCAAACTCAAGCTGGTAGCTTCGAGAACACTATCCAACCATCTCGTCCTCTGTCGTCCCCTTCTCCTTGTGCCCTCCATCTTTCCCAACATCAGGGTCTTTACCAGGGAGTCTTCTCTTCTCATGAGATGGCCAAAGTATTGGAGCCTCAGCTTCAGGATCTGTCCTTCCAGTGAGCACCCAAGGCTGATTTCCTAAAGAATGGATAGGTTTGATCTTCTTGCAGTTCATGGGACTCTCAAAAGTCTCCTCCAACACCCTCCAGATTAGGATGTCCTTAAACTGTCACCAATACAGTAGTTGTCACTTGGCAACCTCTGCATGAGAACATAAATGGGACCTACAATAAAATGCTTTAGTGGGCAGTGCTTCTGTTCATTGGTCCAGCCAGCCAGCCACGCCCTCTTCCAGGATGAATGATGTCATTCTCACCCCCGGCTGGCTTTCTATTAGTCAGTCACCATTCCATAGCTCAGTCCTCAGTGAGCTGGGGTTTTTTTTTTGGGGGGGGGGAGGGTTTGCATTCCTTTCCCCCTTACTTTCCAATTAATATAGAGAAGCCAAATGCACAACTGCTTTTTTTTTTTTTTTGGCTTTTCTACAAACATGACCAAGCCTCTCTCTCTGTGTGCGATTGTGGATGGTGCTATTTTGATTACATAAGGACCTGTGTTCACCTCTGAACTACAGAAATACAGGGGAATGATCAAGTGTCATACATCTTTCCATGAAATCTGAAAAAGAGAGTGAGTGAGTGATTGTTAGGCTCCCAAGTTAGAAGCATTCATGAACTCTATAAAATAATTTTATATGTTTAATAATTTACTGTGAACATTATATCTAAAAATGATGCAAGGAATATATCTAAAAATGATACAAGAAATATAGTTATATGAGAGCCATAGTTCCATATTTTTAATACAAATACACTCCCCCCCCTTTACAGCTCAACTATTCTTTAAAAAATTAAGTTATATTCTTTCTCCTGTCATCTCCTAGTGTCTTACTAAATAACACAAATAAAACAGTGGATTCTCTCCTTGATTACTTGGCTAAATTCATATTATAATCTTTTAGTACATTGAGTTTTTCAGATGCCTGATTGTCAGCTTTATATTTCAAGAAATGTTACCAGCAATACAGGTACAGTTAAAGTGTTTCCTTGTAGCAAACCCTGGGTCCCATATAAATTTTATAGTCATTATAAAAATAATTTATTGAAAAACTTAAACCTTTTCCAACTCAGCTGACTTTTGATTTAAATGTGTGGGCTCCTGCTTATGGTAATCAGTTGTGCTGGATGCTCTTCCTCCCAGAATTAGGTTTTGCTGTTTATATTGCAGGTTTTGAAGATATGGGAATGGAATTCCCTAAAAGGGAACTGGTGAACAGGAATAGAAAAATCTCACTCTATATTTTACAATTATACCATGTGGAACTGCAGACAGTACCAAACATTTCTCCTGGTATTTCAGTATTTTAACTTCACTGTAAAGGCGATAAATGTATTACAATTTTTAAAAAACAAACAAACAAAAAGAAGACATAATAATTAGGTTGAAGTTGCATGACTGGCAGATGGAAACAGTAACTAGTCATAGACTGAATATGAGTTACTTTGTAAATCTTATTTTGGAATCAACATTTGAGCCCAGTGCACACCCTCTGGGTGTAGGGAATCAGTATCTGGATTAATAGAGCTATATGGCACTGTGGTCTAAACCACTGAGCCTCTTGGGGTTGCCAATCAGAAGGTTTGCGGTTCAAATCCCTGCAACAGGGTGAGCTCCCATTGCTCTGTCCCAGCTCCTGCCAACCTAGCAGTTCAAAAGCCCACCGAAAAGTGCAAGTAGATAAATAGGTACCACTGTGACAGGAAGGTAAATGGCGTTTCCATGCACTCTGGTTTCTGTCACGGTGTCCTGTTGCACCAGAAGCAGTTTAGTCATACTGGCACATGACCCGGAAAGCTGTCTGTGGACAAACGCTGGCACCCTCGGCCTGTAAAGCGAGATGAGCGCTGCAACCCCAGAGTCACCTTTGACTGGATTTAACCGTCTAGGGGTCTTTTACCTTATAAGCATGCAGGTATCACTTTCCTCCGCAGGGGTTGAGCCCACAGGTTATTCATGCACAATGAAGCTGCACTCAGATGAGATGGATTAAACCCTTCAAATGGAATTAATTAATTAATCACTCAATTACAGAATTTTTCACACTGCCTCACCATAGATCACCATAGCTCACAACAATTCCAGATCAAAACTCACATGCTCAGCAATGGCAAACAAACTAAAACTTAGTAACAAGAGTAGGAAACCCTTATTTATCCACTCAAAGCCCACAACCTTAGAAAGAATAGTTGCACAACTTGGGACAGTTTTACGCATTAAACTTAAATGCATCTTTGAGTCGTCCTTGAAGCATTGTGCAATCTATGAATGCATAAAACACAGAGGAAAATAATATGTACCCTTTTGCAAATGTAGGTTTTACAGAAACCATATTTTAAAAACAGCTATACGTGCACCCCAGTCTTAGTTACTGATTACTGATCTTCCCTTGGCTCAGTTTGGAACAGGTTTTCTGAGTCCTTTCAGAAAACAACACCACCTGTTTTCAGAAAGTCCAATCCCAGCTTGTCATGTTTGTAGCATGTATGATGATGATAGTAGTCACAGTACAGTGGTACCTCAGGTTACAGACGCTTCAGGTTACAGACTTCACTAACCCAGAAATAGTACCTCGGGTTAAGAACTTTGCTTCAGGATGAGAACACAAATCACACGGTGGCGGCGCAGCAGCAGCGGGAGGCCCCATTAGCTAAAGTGGTACCTCAGGTTAAGAACAGTTTCAGGTTAAGAACGGACCTTCAGAATGAATTAAGTTCTTAACCCGAGGTACCACTGTATGCTGTTTCATGCCTAAATGTGCTTTATGGAAGTCAGTTCTAAGAACTGGGCTTCCTACAGGCTAGCTTGGTCTAGCATCCCCACAAAGGTGGGACCAGGGAATTTTAGCTGGAGTGCTTACCTTTATCCTATTAGTCTTCAGGTTTCTTGGTGTACTAATATGTATGCATATTGGCAAATGCTAAGCAGGCCAGCTAATAAGGCTGCATTTAGGCTTATTGTGCAATTCACGCTATAATACACTATAGGCAGGCTAGACCTGTGCAACGTGCTCAGAAGCAGGTGAGCTGTGTGCCTTGCTATGCTTCTTTCTTGCTGTGTTTAATCTTCATCAAAAAATGTCCTTATTGCCTCAAAATCCAAAAAAAGAACAGCTGACCTTTGGTAGAACACCCAGTTTCTCATTTTTCCAGTCTTAAGTTCAGTTCTCTGCATTTCCACATCAGTTTGTGAATCATTTTAAAAAATCCTCACGAAAATTCACCTGCATTTTAGTGCAAATTTCTCTGAAGACACACATTTTTCTACACAACTTTGCCTAATATACTCATTTTTTTCCAAATACATTTCTCAACTATAATGCATTTTGGTATGCTATTATAATGGATTAATGTATTTTTATGCACATTTTACCCTAGCATATGAACTTTTGTACACATTACTTGGCTGGAGAACTGTATTGTAAAATTCAGAGAAGTCTGAATTTCAAAGGGTGGCCATTTTTTTGGTTTGAATATTGTTTTGAAAAGTGTGACTTTGGTACACTTACCTTTAAATATGAGCTGAATTGAATTTCTTTCCCCACATTACACATATGAGCTATACCATATTGTGCACCAGGAATTTTACTTTCCAGTATCAGCCAAACATCTCCTTGGAAATTCAACCACAAAGTAATGTCACTTGGGAACAGCAGTGGGTTTGGACAAACAAACAAACAAACAAACAAACAAACACAACCCACTAGTCATCTCCCCAGACAACTGAGGGTGCTTTCAAATGGGTGTTTTCTGTGAGATTGGTGCTCCTTATGTGTGAAAGACAAATTTTCATATTGACTTCTTTGGATTGTCCACATGATGCTGTGGGCATCAGAATGCTAGCCAGTCACTCCTCACTGCATTTAGCCCAGTTTTATCCTTTCCTTGGAATATCCATTAAGTAAAATCCCACCTAAACCTGTTGCCAATTTCCAATATCTCAATGATCCATTTTCAGATTATGCCACCTGGAAGCATCCTGGAAGAACTGGTGCAAATAAGCAGCATTGTCCCCAAGTAAAAGGCTTATTTGCTTGATTTTTAAAAATTTGGACCATTGTTTTTCCTCTCTGTTAATTGTACATCTTCTTGACAGACAAAACTCTGTTTAAACACATACATACACACTTGTCATGAATGAACCTGTGCATGTGCCTGCAAGCCATCTTGCTTTGCAGTTCACATCCTTCCACCACAATCTATAAAAGCTTCCGCAAGAGAAATGGATATCGTGTCAAAGAACTCTCCTGCATTTTGACAGTAGCAGCCTTTGGGCGCCTGTCTATTGGGTACTGACTGCAGGTCCTGTGAAGTTTAGGTTCTGGCATAGAGAAGAACTTCTCAGTTCAGTTTGGAACACGCCCAAGATTTACAAGCCTGTTAAATCTGAATTCAAAACAATAATCATGAACCAGACGCATATTTAGCTTTGGTCTAGGTTAAGGGTCTTGAATCACACACGAGTTCCAGAGGAACATCTTCAAAGGAAAAGAGAAGCTGGAAAAAAGCAGGGTAGGGGATGGGGTCAGTGCATACCCTTAATGAGAACCATTTTCATGAACATCCCTTATGTCTATTGAATTAATGTTACCTTTCGTTGTGGGAAAATGATAGGTCACTAGGTACACAAACTATTGTGCAAGTTGGACAGAGTAAGAGGGGAAGCAAAGACTGAATGAACATTGGAACACCCCCCCCCCCCAAAAAAAACCCCCAGTGGATGTGTGTCAGCAGCATTGCATTATTCTGAATGAGATGCACATTTCACTTCGTATTCCCACCCAAAATTAGCACCACTAGTCAACAGTGTTAGCCTGCGGCTATAATGTATGAGAGTGTACAACTGCTTTTTCAGGTGGAGACCCATTAAAATCCCACCTGCATGGAAAACCAAGGGTACCAAGATTCCAAGGGTACCCAAGAAACACAGTGGAGAAACTCTATGGAGAAAAAGGGACATGTTTCACCCACCCGTACTTAATGCTTATTTACCCATTGGACCATAAGGTATTCAAATTTTAGAAATTAAAGACAGAAAAGACCTCTTGGGTCATCTTATCCATCTGGGAGTCCTTCTGCTTGCTTGGACACACTTCTGGAATAGATTCTGCAAACGGCTTCTTAGAGAGAAAGTGCTTCGCTTTCTTGACCTGATTTATTATTCTGTGCCTTCAGTTTATACCACCATGGCTGTGGCTTAAATGCACAATGTTTCACGTTGATGGTATCAGTATAAAAGTGAAGTATCACAATGGCGAAGCAGCTTTATTTCTTCATGTTGCATAGGGAGAACGGAGGAGCAAGGGAAATTCATCCAGCAACACTGTTTACACCTTTCATTTTTAGAGATGCATACACTGCTTTCTGACTAAGGGCGGCTAATTCCTTTCCCAACTCACTCGGACCACATCCGCACTATACATTTAAAGCACTATTACACCACTTTGACAGCCATGGCATCGCCCAAAGGATCCTGGGAACTGTAATTTGTTAAGGATGTTCTGGTGTGGATGTGACATCTTAGCAGAGGTCAGAATTCAAGTAACGCTAGGTCTACATGTGCTACTTTGGCCAGGCATTGGTGAGATCCCAGTAATGAAAAGCTGTTGTTCTAAAATGTTGGTTTATTGATTTATCTGTAAGAGCCAAACCCAGATTTAGACCTAGAGGATGCATTCTCTAGCTCAGGTAGGGTCCTCAGTTTTTCTAAATGAAAAACAACAACTGGTATCTGTCGACAGGATTCTGTGGTAGCTAATGGTGATCATGAAAAATGCTCTGCACACATAAGGTGTATAGCTATTTCGTGAGCTTACAAATTCCCAGCTGCCAAAAATACCACCCATGCATAATATCAGGCCCCTTGCAGATTAAAGCATAGTCCAGAATGAAGCTGGGTCACAGCTAGAAAGCAGGAAATAACTGACATGCAAGCAAGCAGAAAATTCAAGAAAGAAAATCAATCCCCTGCTATAGGGCAATCTGCAGATATTCAGCATGTGAACAAGGAGGAATTAAGAATACAGAAAATATTTACTGGTGAGGAACACTGAGGTTGGGCTAATGCAAAGGTCAATCAGTTAAATCCATGAATTCAAAACACTTCAAGGCAGGGGACAAGCCTGGACTGGACAAGGCCACTGGGGGCTGTTCCATTTGGACTTTCTGGCTGTTCAGGTCAAGATCAGATTTGTTCTTCTACTGTACAAATCTTGTCAGACCTGGAGAACAGATGAATCTGACCTGACCTGACAGTTGCAGGCTTACTCAAGCAGGAGCCAGGGCTTGTGGTACTGGAGATTGAGGGTTGCCTTGTTATCATTGTGATGGGAAGAGATAGGGAGTGAACTAGCCTGACAATCAGCATGGTTCCTTGGCAGCCAATCAGCATGGTTCCTTGGGGTCAGCCTTGCTATGTAGCCTGGGTGAAGTAGCTACTTTTTAAAGAGAAAGTTTTTGGAACATTAGATTTTTCAAATCTGTTTTGTTTAAAAGACAGGAACATTTACAGTACAATATTTATTTCCATTTTCTTCTGCTTAACAATTTATAGAAAAGGATTCAAAGAGTAATAAAATGACTATGAAATAGTATACGAAATCAAAACCTCATATAAAAATAGAGCAGAGCACAACACTTCCATCACTGTTCCTAAATTGATCCTTTGATGATCTAGATTTAGGGCCCATCCATACCTCAGATTACTGTGGATTATTAATTCCTCCTCATCCATGTGGCATTCTCCAACTACTGCTGTCCCACACTTTTGGCTCCTGAAATAAGGAGATTCCCCACGCAATCAATGTAGCTGCCCTATTCAGATTTTCAAAGCATAGGGAATCTCTGGATTTAGGGAGGAGAAAGTATGAGACAGCAGTAATTGGAGAATGCCACATGGATAAGGGAAAATTTAAAGAGGTGTAAGGGTTCACCACCCACCTTATACTGTAACTGAGGTATGGATGGGCCTTTAGTGATCCCTTTGTATGAAAGCTGAGATTTGATCAGTCAGCAGTGTGTGAAGGTGTAAGGTTGGTAAGGGAACAGCCCAAAGTTTTCCAGTGATGTTTTCTTTATCTGGTCTTATTATAAGATTAAGCAGAAAACTTAATGTTAAAAGATTAAAGGTAAAGGATCCCTGGCCATTAGGTCCAGTCGTGACCGACTCTGGGGTTGCAGTGCTCATCTCGCTTTATTGGCCGAGGGAGCCGCCGTTTGTCCGCAGACAGCTTCCAGGTCATGTGGCCAACATGACCAAGCTGCTTCTGGCAAACCAGAGCAGTGCACGGAAACGCCGTTTACCTTCCCACCAGAGCAGTACCTATTTATCTACTTGCACTTTGATGTGCTTTTGAACTGCTGGGTTGGCAGGAGCAGGGACCGAGCAACGGGAGCTCACCCTGTCGTGGGGATTAGCATTCCCCTAATTTATACAAATACAGAATTTGTGAGAAATAACAGCGCTTTTCCAAAACCAGGCATATAAAGATGCATTCACCAAACAAAGGATAGAGGACTTTACAGCCATGCATACATCATTATATATAACTCAGTGGCAATTTACCCACACCAATTAGTTAATCAATTAATTGATAGCTGAAGGCCTGTCTTAAAAGTGCAAAGAGAGGTCACATCTGTGTACTCATTTTTGCATTCACTGTTACCCCTGCCCAAATGCACACCATTAATCCTTAGATTCTTGTAGAATTCATTTCTGCATCCTTAGGTTCCTTTTTTTGGAAGTGACAAACTACTTGATATGCAGCACGCGTACCATGCAAATAGTGTTCAAATTTAATTCTGCACCAGCTGCACATACATACATGTGGCATGCAAATGTTGCTAACTGCAAATGGTGCTTATTTTGATTTCAAGTTGATACCTAAAACTGTGAATTATTGCTTGTATATGTATTGTTTTGCTTTCAATTAGTAAATTCTATCTGTATTAATGAAAATAAATACAAATGCCTGAGGTGGAGCTGCAATTTGACTTTCTTCCAATTTAGGTTAAAGTTTCACGCAAGAAGACACGCTGTTCTAAATGGTCCCTCTTCAGCTGAGAAAAAGGGATGGCCGCATATTGACAAGGAGAAAACAGAACATTAAAATAAGGCTAACATCACAGCACAGAAAGAGACTCTCGCTGCTCCTCTTGCACCAAATACATTGATGCAAATTCACTGGATTTGTTCCAAGAGGGGTGGCTGTTGCAAAACTGCCATCTCTTATGCACATGATTGTATAAGAAAGATGGAACGACTCCCATACGAGGAAAGATTGGAGCATTTGTGACTTTTTAGTTTAATAAAGAGGTGACGATAGAAGTGTATGGAATTATGCATGACATGGGGAAAAGTGGAAAGAGAAAAGCTTTCCTCCCCCTCTCACTGGAACTCATGGAAGAATCAGTTCAGATAAAAGAAAGTACATGTTCATGCAACACATAGTTAAACTGTGGATCTCACTCCTACAGAAGGCAGGGATGGCCACCAACTTGGATGGCTTTAAGAGAGGATTGGACAGATTAATGGAGGACAAAGCTACTGAAGACTGCTAGTCACAATAATTTGGAACTGTGTGTGAAAAAATAGCAGAAATAATAATACAATGAGTCTAATCGGAAGTCAAATGTGTTTATTCTGTTTTGTTTCCTTCCTTCTTTTCTCCCCTTCTTCTTTTTTTCATTTTTTTTGTACCTCTTTCCTCGGTTTTTTCCTCTTTGATATGCACAGAAAGAGATAAAAGTTAAATATGAAAACTTGAGTAAGTTAAAAGTGATGTTTTGTAACTTTTCAAATACTCTTTATTTAGTGTTAAAATTGGTCAATTTTAATGAACTGATGTAGTAATTACTATGGTTTTTTCCTTTGTTATTGTTGAATTCTAAATAAAGTATTTTTTTTTAAAAAAGAAGAAGAAGACTGCTAGCCACAATGACTGTGTTCTATACAGTCGGAGGCATTATGTCTCTGAGTATTGTGGGAATGTTGAGGAAAGTAGGAGAGGATGTTTGATTAAATATTATCCCTCTTCACTTACACCTAGTGAACAAGCAGCAGAGGATTCCCTTTCACATTCCTGGAAGTAAGTTGATGGATTCCTTAGAATCATTTAAGTTACGCATTCCAGTCTGGCTTGTCCAGTCTGGATTGTTACTGGTACGTTTCCCCTTTTATTTCCCTCTTAAAATAGTAATAACATGACAGTCTTGTTTAAAAGTAAGTGTAAATTTTACTTACATTCAGTTCACAGCACTAATCTGAAGGCAGGCTTTGCCTTGTGGTTACAAGTTACATTTGTAGAGAAAAGAAGTCTGAGGCACGCCTCAGACTTTCTACCTTGTGGCTTCCATCCTCTGTAAGGATGAGCCATGTGCTGCTGGCTAAGAGCTAGAAGAGAGGAAATCTGAAAGGAGAAAATGGAAAAAGGGAGGATGGCTGCATTAAGTACACAGGTGGGCACAGCTGGGTGAGACCAACTCCACCCTGGTCACCCACCCAGGTCTCTTCGTCCGCAATCAGATCATGAATAAGGGAGAGCTTATTCAGAGCTGAGCTGGCACTCAGCAGCAGCAGTGGCTGCAGACTCAAGGGCTGGCTGATAGGACAACCTCAATTGTCCAGGTTGCCCGTTCTGTGTGCACCTTACTCTATCTGCCCCAACACCATACATCCCCCTACCCTGAACCACTAAGATTGGGCTTCCCTGCTCTTTCCAGCTCAGCTCCAACAGCAGCAGCAACAACAACACCTCCACACAAATTAACCCCCTAAACAACACCCCAGCCCAAAAGTCACAGTCATGATGGTCTCTTGGATTCAATCTGCAGAACTTGCACTTTTACAGCTGCCACATAATGCCTAGTCTGCATTTCACAGAATCGTAGAATTTTAGGATTGGAAGAGACCCCAAGGATCTTCTAGTCAACCTCTGCAATTTGCAAGAAGCTGATCCTTTAGTGTGGCAGTGCCTGTGCTGTGGAACTCCCCACCTATTTACCTTAGGCAGGTACCCTCATTGTATTGTTTTAGATGCCTGCTGAAAACATCTTTTACTTTTTAAACATATACTTTAATTACCTGCATCTGTTTGTAAAATGTAATTGATTTTGCCTGTGCTTATAAGATGATAGGCTGATGTATATTTGTTTTCAAATTAGTTTGTGGGTTTAACTTGGTTTTATTCACAGATTTATTTGCACACTGCTCTTGCAAGGATCCTTTGAGCAAACCATTTATAAATCCTTTAAATAAACAAACAAATAAACTATTTTATTTGCATTTGCATCAGTAGGGTATTTATGTTTAAATACTCAGAAAAAACCTAATTTTTGCATAAGATTAAATTTGTATTAGACAGAGTATGAAGTGCTATCTTTGTCATTGCCTTTTTCTTTCGGGCGGACCTGTTATTGTCTGATCACAGCTAAAATCCTGCCAGGCAACATTCACTCTACCGCAGAAGACAAACAAAAACAAAGACAAGCAAGCAAGCAAACAAACAAATGCAGCTTCAAAATAAACCAGGAAGTCCTTCTACAATGTCCAAATCTGGAGAGAAAATCTAAAGTGACACATGCACCAAGGAAGACTCAGAAAATGGCTTCAAAATTATCTAGGAAGTCCCTTCACATCTCTGACTTCACTTATTGGCTAAAAACACTGAAAGATGGGTGCAGACTCCTATCCCACAAAGCAATCGCTTTGAAACGTGCCTGCATGTTTTCCTCTACAACTTTTATTTGAAATGGACTAGAGACTCACTTCTTCTTTTTTTAAAAAAACATAACGCTCAGCATTGGCACCCCTGCTGGTTTTGGGCCTGGTACAGGTGTACCACCTATATTATTCATCCTCTTGGCAGCCCTGTGTATCACTTTCCCAACAGACAACAGTGTCTCCTGCTCCTTGGTCTTAGAAGGTGAGGAAAACTATGCAGGAAAAGGGCAAGAGTAGGAAGTGGGAGAGTAGGGGGAGGATAATAATACTGGTAGCAAACAAGGATGAAAGGAAACAGAGGAATCTTGATGCAGGCAGAGATATCTGCTGACAAAGAGCCAGCAGAGAGACAGATGGAGTCTCCTATCAGAGAGAGATTGACGGAGCTTGTGAACCGGAGAAGCTTGCTTCCCATTTGCAACTCAGTAATCACTATGGCTTGCTATGGGGATGGTCCACAGCCCAGTGGGCAAATATGTGCTTTGCATACACAGAGTCCTAGATTTAGGAACCAGTTGAAATGGTTGATGTTCAAAAGGACCTTGCTCAAGATCCTCAAGAGTTTCTGCTAACCAGAGGAGACACTATTGGTCTGGATATATCAACAGGCTGCGAAACATACTGTCAGGTTGCAATCTAACTTGGTTTACTAGGCAATAAGTCCATTTGAGTTTGACAGGGCTTAACTCTGAATAGACACGTATAGAATCACACTCTATGGTTGACACTTTTGCTTGACCCATTTTTGGTTGCATTGTGTACAGATTAATTCCCCCGGGTCTGAGAGCTTTTCTCATTGGTCTGCAGCTGTGCCTTGTGAAAACCCAGTCTTACCCATGTATCTTATCAGATGCATGGAAAATCCAAAGAGAGATTCTGCTTAACCAAGCTTCAATTCAGTGGTAAAGAGCAGGTTTTTGCAAGGCACCACTGAGGAACAAGGCAAAAAGCTCTCAGACCCAGGGGAATTCACTAGTACACTATATAAACAAAATATGGGTCAAGCAACAGTGTGCCCTTCTACCACTTTGTTGTTGTTGTTTAGTCGTGTCCGACTCTTCGTGACCCCATGGACCAGAGCACGCCAGGCACTCCTGTCCTCCACTGCCTCTGGCAGTTTGGTCAAATTCATGCTGGTAGCTTCGAGAACACTGTCCAACCATCTCGTCCTCTGTCGT
The DNA here is from genome assembly GCF_964188315.1 of Podarcis muralis. NCBI lineage: Eukaryota > Metazoa > Chordata > Lepidosauria > Squamata > Lacertidae > Podarcis > Podarcis muralis. Next base: position 35,256,208 of record NC_135662.1, read on the forward strand.
CCCCTTCTCCCCTTGTGCCTTCAACCTTTCCCAACATTCTATCACTAACCTCTGCTTTTCTTCATCCTCAGATTTCAACAGACACCGAGACTTCCACAAAGTTCCATGAAGTCTCTGCTTCAAATATTGTGAACCATGCTTGAGATTCTCTGGGTAGTTTCACTGCAGTCCTACCCGGTATCTTTTTAGATTGCATTGCAGTTTTCCTCTAAGTGGGACTGGCATGGCTCTCCGTTCAACAGCTCTTTGGAAGCTGGTGATAAATTGTGATTGCTAAATAATATAATCAGAAAGTTTTAGCTGGGGGGAAAAATAGAAAATGCATTAGGTATGTGATAAAGGGAGTGATTTTATAACTGATCTTATTACTTAAAGTCCTAACATTATTTTTACTACTCTTTGTCTCCTATAAATTAAGATGAAACTAGTTGGACAAGGGGAAACCGGAGTGCTGCAGAATGCTTCAGGGATCACGTCTTTAAGGGTTATTAAGCACAATTTGTTTTTGTCAGATTCCAATTTATCTGTATTTTAGCAAATCTCAGGAACACGTTCTGACACCTTGTATATCTTTTTTAATCATTTATTCTGGAGACTTTGTACTTGTTTGACCTTAAGGACTATGCCATGTTTACTTCACAGAATGCTAAGGTAGACTCTTTCTCATGGGGTGTTAAGTAAGGAGATATAAGTCAACAGCAGTTTGAGAGGCTAGCTTGCTGCTTAGGAGACTGAACAATATGGCACATTGCAAGGCATAGAACAGTTTGTTTATTTTATTCATTCACTCAATTGCATTTATATGCCAAGGCACCCAAGGCAGTATGCAGTTTTACAAGGTGGTTTATAGTGATGTGCTTTTGTGAATGGATACCACCGACTTTCCTGTATTTACAGATTGAGAAAAATCTATACCGGTCAAATCTAGCTTCGCATAGTTTAATTCTATGGTTCTTGAAGCACAAAGGCTAATTCAGCCATATGGAGCAAACGCCATTGATAGTTTAAAAAAATCATATAGACAACATTGCATTTAAACAGTTCTTAAATAGCCCGTGCACCTGCCCATATATGCAGTGTTTATATTGGTGCATTTGTTGGCCCAGTTGGCAGCAGAGCTGACTTGCGGGTGCTAAACATGCCAGGGCCCTGAGTACAGAGCAAGTGAACGCTTTAAATATGATGCCATCCTGATTCATGTCAGGACTTTCCAGCAGCACTGTTGCCAGTATTATGTCCACATGAGCTCTGAGATGGGCTACCTTAATGAAGTTCTGGCAATTGCTCTGACTACTCCAGAACAACTCTTGAACATAGCAGGATACAGGAAGTTAGATGGGTAACAGGTGGTCCTCCAGTTGTTAGTGGACTCCGTCTCCCATCAGACCCAGCCAGCAGGGCCAATGGTCAGGTATGATAGGAGCTGCAGTCCAGCCATATAGCGAGGTTTCCCTATCCCTGGCCTAAACTCTTCCAGTGCATGCGCTCTTTCGCGTACACTGAGTGACAGGCTTGAGAAGTGAACTCTTCCCTCCAATGCAGGGCTTGTTGCTTCCTTGAATTGTTCCTTTTGGAAGTAATATTGAATTCACGCTAAGCAATCGTGGGGCAAGTTTCCGATAAAGTCTGCGATCATTCTGTGAGCAGCTGCTTCCAAGAAAAGTTGCCAGGGAAATGAGCATGCAATTTTCAAGTTGACTGCTAAATCAACTAGTAAGACTTTTCTTGGCGAACAAAACCATTTGCTTTTTGCCCCCTAAGTGCCAGGCCATTACATTTCTAGTTTGCTTTAAAATAAATAAATTCATTTGTCTGGTTCAACCTTAGTCAACATGTATCAGAGATGCCTGGAAGCTATTGTATAAAGTGAAGAGCCATGATTTGTTCTTACAAACTGACCTGCTGCTGGTGTGACATGCTGAGGTTGGCTTAGCAGCCAGAAATAATAATAATAATAATAATAATAATTATTATTATTATCATTAATAATAATAATAATAATAATAATAATAATAATAATAATAGGTAAAGGTAAAGGTACCCCTGCCCATACGGGCCAGTCTTGACAGACTCTAGGGTTGTGCGCCCATCTCACTCTATAGGCCGGGGGCCAGTGCTGTCCGCAGACACTTCCGGGTCACGTGGCCAGCGTGACAAGCTGCATCTGGCGAGCCAGCGCAGCACACGGAACGCCGTTTACCTTCCCGCTAGTAAGCGGTCCCTATTTATCTACTTGCACCCGGGGGTGCTTTCGAACTGCTAGGTTGGCAGGCGCTGGGACCGAGCGACAGGAGCGCACCCCGCCGCGGGGATTCGAACCGCCGACCTTTCGATCGGCAAGCCCTAGGCGCTGAGGCTTTAACCCACAGCGCCACCCGCGTCCTAGATAATAATAATAATATTTATACCCTGACCATCTGGCTGGGTTTCCCCAGCAACTCTGGGTGGCTTTCAACAGAATATTAAAATACAATAATCTATTAAACATTAAAAGCTTCCCTAAACAAGGCTGCCTTCAGATGTCTTCTAAAAGTCTTGTAGTTGTTTTTCTCTTTGACATCTGGTGGGAGGGCATTCCACAAGGCAGGTGACACTACACGGTCTTCTCCTCTCCCTCTCTATCCATTACTTCTCCTTAGTAACAGGCAGTGTTTCTTTTCTGGGGGGGATGCATACCCCTAAACATTTTGTGAATCTAAGTTTGGCCTCATTGAGATGCAATATTTCAATATGAGTAGGAAAATGAGAGTACCCCTAAACACGTTTTTATAGGGAAAAAAGCACTGGTAACAGGCATACTGATTCTCCATCTCTGTAGTATTTTCCTCCAGAATAACTTGATAATTTCATGGCTTTACTAGAGCCCATGCAAAGGCATGAATGGCTGGGACACCAGAGAGGCAACACCACTTTTGCCTCTTTGAGACTTTGAATAAACTATATTTAAATGTTGAAGCTCAGCTTAGTAGTTTTGCTCCAACCAAGCTGAAAAGGGATGAAGCTTCAACAGGCGTTTACTGCATTCATGTTTTGTTTTCCTGCATTTTAATTTTCTTTTCTTTTTTCTTTTTAAATGATTTTTATTAAGTTTTCCATTTTCCCCTTATTACATCATAACAAATAACATAATTCACAATTCCAAAAAAATCCCCATCCCCCCCAGACTTCCCTCAACCTCTTTCTCTGTTTTTTTCCAAAATAATATTATTTCCTGCATATTTCCTTTTTTCACTCCTTTTAAAAAAATATTTTAACTTATAAATTATATATTTTTTGCTAATTGTAAATGATTATTCAAAACCTATTAATGAGTCCAATTCTTTGCATTGATTCTGTATGTAAGCCGAAAATGGTTCCTAGTCTTTCTTAAAGGATTTTTTTGTCCTTATTTCAAAGTCTTTCAGTTAGTTTCGCCATTTCAGCATATTCCATAAGTTTTTCTTGCCGTTCTTCTTTGGTTGGTATTTTATCGCTTTTCCATCTTTGTGCCAGTAGCATCCTTGCTACAGTTGTAGCATACATGAAAAGTTTTTGTTTACTTTTGGCAAATCTTGACCTAAAATTCCTAACAAAAACGCTTCTGGACTTTTAACCAAGGTTATCTTGAACATTTTTTCATTTCATTATATATCATTTCCCAATACTTTTTAACTATTTTGCAATTCCAATATAAATGATAAAAAGTGTCTTCCTTCTCTTTACACTTCCAACACTTATTGGAGCCTGTTCTATACATTTTAAAAAAAATTGTAGGTGTAATATACCAACGGTACATCATTTTCATATAATTGTCTTTTAACAAAGTACAACCAGTAAATTTCAAATTCACTTTCCATAATTCCTCCCAATCCTCCATTTGTATATTGTGTCCTATATCTTATGCCCACTTAATCATTGCGGATTTCACCTCCTCATCTTTGGTCTCCCATTCTAATAAGGTATTATACATCCTTTTTAATAACTTTGACTGCATTTTAATTTCCTTTTCAAATGTTTTATAAAGTTGTTGCCCTCTAGATGTTGCTGGATCACAGCTTCCACCATCCCTGGTCATCCCAGGTCCTTCAGGTATTTATAATGTTTGGGGTAGAAATGTTGTAAACTATAACCTGTGATTGACAATGTTCATTAGAAAATCTATGAAGTTGAGAAATATGCTCCACTCCCACCAGTCACCCCATGTTGCTGCAGTCCACCCAGGATAGGAGGAGACAAGGGTGCTTGATGTGTGCACCCATGCCAGGAATCAGTCCTTGAGGGCCTGGCCGTGGCATCCATCCATATCAACAAACAGGTCAGGCAATTTGGTAATGCAGAACCACCACAAGAATGTTACTAGGATTTGTTTGGGCCTCTCTGCAGAAGCTTTCATTGCTGTGCTGTACCTGCAGTCTAGTTATGGTGAGGCTTGCCAGGCAAGTAATTACCAGAATGGAGTGCTAAGCAAGCAGTCCCTGTGTCAAAGAAACTGACCTTGTGGAGATAATGAGACAAGGAGAACTCAGAACAGATGAAAGCCAAGAGCACCTACTTTATCTAGTGACAGCCAGGGAACACCTTCATGCTCAATCAGTTCCTGCTAATGAGACAAGATGGGGCAAGATGTTAAAACAGCAGTAATGGGCAAACTCCCCCCCCCCCCCAGCTTAATGATGTATAACTCAGTTTGATAAAATTGTCTTTTAAACCAGGCAGGAACGTAAGTGGGAACATAGACACACAAAGGGGGTACTTAATGTATTTTGGATATCTTTACAATGCCACAAGGATAATGTTACTAGACTATACTTTGGGGAAACTGTGGAGATCCTGAAAATTTGGTAGACACCTTCTTGCCCAGCTAGCCTGTTTCTTTTTCTTTTCTTCTTTTTAATGGCTGCAGCCTAGCCCAGAGTTAAACACACTTAAACTCAGCTATTTTCGTAATATAGCATTTGTGCAGTTGATGATTTTCTCCCTAGATTTTTACTAGTTGAAGAAGCCTTTTCAGTGGTCTGTGATTTTCACAATATGTCACTGGTTTTGATAATAATGCTCACACTGAAGGGAGGGCAGAGGAGTTTATTAAGTGGTCTGCAAAGGGAAACAATTATATTTAGCCTAAGACTAACCAGAACGAGATTCAATCATGACAAAGGAGTAAAAGGAAAATCAGCCACAACAAAACCACCATCTTCTTGACAGATGTCAAATCGAAAAGATGACTCAGATATGGGTTGGGCTGATGACATATTGGGACAGCCCCCTGGTTGTCATGGCAGCCATGAACTAATCAGCTACTTTCGACAAGACAGCATTGGCATGGTTATGGAAACCCTCAACACCAACCTTGAAACAACCTTTGTCAGCTTTGATAGGGTGGCAGCAGAGTGGCAGAATCTTCAGTCTGTCGTGACATTCCTTGACAGAGTACAAACACTCATGAATGACCACCGGGTGGAAGTCTGGAAAGAATGACAGAATTCTGATAACTACTACAATGCCTCTCACTGACCATTGAGCCTCTGTTGGTGGTGCACTGAGACCTCAAATGGACATAACTGAGAGAGGTCCACACCAAAATATCTATCTATGTTTTTTGTTTGTTTGGTTGTCTACTTAAAGCCCTTGCCCTTCTGTGAGAAAAACTGGACTGAAGGCAAGTTTCATATAAAAAGATAAACCATGCCAAATTAAAAAAAGTCGTAACAATCTAGACATTTCCTTGTGGTATTACAGTGGTACCTCGGGTTAAGAACTTAATTCATTCTGGAGGTCTGTTCTTAACCTGAAACTGTTCTTAATCTGAAGCACCACTTTAGCTAATGGGGCCTCCAGCTGGTGCCGCGCAACCGCTGCACGATTTCTGTTCTCATCCTGAAGCAACTTCTTAACCCGAGTTAATATTTCTGGGTTAGTGGAGTCTGTAACCTGAAGAGTATGTAACCTGAAGTGTATGCTACCCGAGGTACCACTGTATTCTGTCTTTTGATCTAGGGATTTTCTCTAGCAGGCATTCCTCGTCTCTAGGTGCAAGTTTGACTTATAAATGATCATTGAGTCAAATGCCCAACATTCACTGTAGTAAAACAACACACAAATCAGGTTAAGATGTTACAAAGCTTATTGTCCAGCATTCCTTTGACCACCACATTGTATTCTGACCTAGATTACGAATAGGCTAGCAGTTAGGAATGGCAAAACTCAGTTGATGCGCTGTGGTCTTGAACTGTCTTACTTTCTCTGGCACCACTTTTCTTCAAAACATTTGAATGCTCTCCTGAGCAAAATTCCTGCAGGTAGGAAACAAATGCCTCAGGGAGAAGACTATGTTAAAAACCTTCTAACTGATAGCCTGGCAAGCAGCATCTTTTTAAAAAAATGTGACAGAGAGGTGTATTCCAAAGTGCCAAAAGCCAGTATTTTTTATGTGCACCGAATTTTGGCTTCCCTGCGGTGATAAAGTTGGATAAGCACATAATTAGTTGAAATTGCACTCATGCCCAGTGTTATTAAGAAGGATAGTGATGGTGAGGAAAATACTTTATTCTCTTCAGGACTGCAGATACTCTGTGGTCAGAGAAGTGAGATTCCTACCCCCTTCACTGGTGCTACAGGAGGCTTAAGGTTGCTTTGGAAATTTGAACATAATTAAATTTCACTCCTTTTTTCACCACTGCCAGATCAACATCAGCTGCTCTCAGGACTTAAACTAGTCTGACAGGCTCCCTGTAGTGTGTGTGTCCTAGAGGAGAGATCCATGACAACATTGCCATACACATGTTGGCTCCACACCTGTGAGCAACCAAATTTTATAGTGTGGCAGCACCTATTTTTGAAACTTCTCACCTCTTCATATTAGACAAGCCCCTTCTTTGTACTGTTTCCGAGGTCTTCTATGAACTTTTCCATTTATGGCAGCCCAGGCAGACCTGTGCAATATTTTAAAAACTGATGAGTTTATCTATACAGTGGTACCTCTGGTTAAGAACTTAATTCGTTCCGGAGGTCCGTTCTTAACCTGAAACTGTTCTTAACTTGAGGTACCACTTTCGCTAATGGGGCCTCCTGCTGCTGCTGCGCTGCCGGAGCACGATTTCTGTTCTCATCCTGAAGCAAAGTTCTTAACCCGGGGTACTATTTCTGGGTTAGCGGAGTCTGTAACCTGAAGTGTCTGTAACCTGAAGCGTCTGTAACCCGAGGTACCGCTGTATTTTGAGAAGTCTGCTTGTCACTAAAGTCTGTTTATTATATCAGGAATCTTTTATATTCTTTTGTGTAAACCACTTTAAGGTTTTTGGTGGTGGTGGTTTTCTGTTAACTGATATATAAATCCTGCTGTATAAAATAATGATGAAGGGTGGTTGTTAATAATAATAATAATAATAATAATAATAATAATAATAATAATAATACAGTAATTGTCATACAGAATTGTGCAATTGGAAGGCACTAATTAGTTCTGTTAGCAGCAGCTCACCCAAGGACTTCTGCTTGTGCAATGGGGCTTTCCCCACTCTCCTCCCCCCATCCCCCCTACTTCCCCAAAATTGGTTTAGGGGTGTGTGTCTGGAGACCCTCCAGAGCAGCATGTGGAGAGAGGAGGGGGGGGGATCATTGTGCCTGGCAAGCTGAAATGCTTTGTCGTGACATAATAATCAACATAGTATGATACCCTCCTCACACATTGTGTCCTCAAAGAATTTTCCAGGATGCCTGAGTCCTTTGTACAGCTGCAAGGTGCCCTGAGAAAGACTACAGTTTGCTGAGCCAAGTGTGAATTAAATGGGGATGGTGATCAGTCGCTCATCATAAAATAGGAACGGGCAGCCCAGTCCTATCGATCTTTACTTGAAAATGTCCCATTGTGTTTGTAATGGGAATTACTCCCAATGAAGATTGCCACCATTCGAGTATTTCCCTTTCTGTCGTGTTAAGTGGCTCTGTCTTTGGCACACTTTTAAGTGGACGAAACACGTTTGCAGTTTCCGTCTATGGAGCAGCTGGATGGTGCTGATGCAGCACTTTCCTGCCATTATGAATATGCTTGCTAATCATACCAATTACATCACCTGCTATTATACGACACACAGTTCAGTGATTTAAAGCGATGGCTGTATGGCTAGATTTTTAGTGCCACTAAGTCCGTGGCTTGAGGTGGACCTCTTTCTTTTTAAAGCAGGGATGTTGAATCGCAGGCCCAGGGGCCAAATACGGCCCTTCAAGCCTCTCTGCCTGGCCTTTTGTGATGGTCTGCAGGCCATGTCTCCTTCATAGTCACACCCTCCCTCTCTCCAAGGCCGTATGCCCTGTCAACTCTGCCTTGATGCATCCATGAGTGTTTTGGCGTGGCTGGAAAGTGTCCCTGTGTTATGTATTCAGTGGTATGTATTCAGTGGTCTGTGTTTGCCTGTGAGCCTGGACTAAGGATTCTGTGTTCTGATTTGATACATTCTGTCCAATCATAGAACATTTCAGGATTTGGGCCTCTGTCATTGGCCCTTGAACTCTGAGTCATGATTTGCAGTTTGGAAGCTCAGACAGGCAATCATGTTGGGAGTGGACCAGGCTTTCAGGAAAGTACCATATTTTTCGCCCCATAGGACGCACTGGCCCATAAGGCGCACCTAGTTTTTTGGGGGGGCTAATAAAGGGGGAAAAATTTATTCCCCTCCCCAGGCACGGGGCTGGGGCAGGGGAAGCCCGAGCTTCCCCGGACCCCAGCCCCCAGAACAGGCAGCTCTCCGCAAGCCGTGGGAGCCCAGCGTCGGGCTCCCACCGCTTGCGGAGAGCTGCGCGAAGCCTGGAGAGTCCCAGAGCGATGGCGAAGTTGCGCGCAGCTTCGCCATCGCTCTCGGAGCTTGTGGGGCTGGGGACGGGGGAAGCCCGAGCTTCCCCCAACCCCAGCCCCCAAAACGGGTCCAAGAGCGATGGTGAGGTTGTGCACAACCTCGCCACCGCTCCCGGAGCTTGCCGGGCTGGGGGGATAGCTTCCTGAAGCCTGGAGACCGAGAGGGGTCGGTGTGCACCGACCCCTCTCGCTCTCCAGGCTTCAGCGAAAGCCTGCATTCACCCCATAGGACGCACACACATTTCCCCTTCATTTTTTGAGGGGAAAAAGTGCGTCCTACAGGGCAAAAAATACGGTATATAAGCAGTTGCTTTGCTCCTGTTTCCCAGTTATGTAGTGCAATAAAGGCTCTTGCTGTTTTTGCTGTGTCTTGCCTTGGGGGAACCTACCTACACCTCATCCTGGATTCTGATAATGCTTCTTGCTTGCCTGGCTGGAAGGATAGCCCCTCTCTGTCTGTCTCTGTCTCTCTGTCTCTCTTGTTTGTAAACCAGCCTGTTGAACAAAGATAACATTTACATTTACTGTTCTATCCATGTTTGCCTCTCGTCCTTCCCACCACTGGCATGTGGCCCCCAGAACACAATGTGGCCCTTGGGATGAAACAGAATTTCCCCCTCCTGCTCTTAAGTAACCATTTCGGATCTCCTGATGTACTGCCCACGTGGATGGTCTTTTGAAATGCATTCATGGTTTAGAGTAATTGGCTTAAGATCCAGTAGAAGTTATTTCCATTACTCTAGTCAATCTGTAGCACATATCTTGTTCTTACCATATAAGGAGCACTCTTTTTACATTCTTATAGTTCTCCAGTGAGCTTGAAAAGAAAAGAAATACGTGACAAACTCTGCAGCGCTCCTTCCTTTTAATGTGCGGAATTTAAAGGGGGAAATGGTGCATGAAAGCAGTGGTATTCCTTTTCTTGCCACTAGATGTCAGGCTCCGAATATTCTTCTGATTTCTATCCATGTATGCCTTTCACATCTCGAAATTAAAAGACACCTGCTTCTTAGGAGAAAAGCGATGATAAACCTAGACAGCATCTTAAAATGCAGAGACACCACCTTGCTGACAAAGGTCCATAAAGCTATGGTTTTCCCAGTAGTGATGTATGGGAGTGAGAGCTGGACCATAAAGAAGACTGATCGCCGAAGAATTGATGCTTTTGAATTATGGTGCTGGAGGAGACTCTTGAGAGTCCCATGGACTGCAAGAAGATCAAACCTATTGATTCTTAAGGAAATCAGCCCTGAGTGCTCACTGGAAGGACAGATCGTGAAGCTGAGGCTCCAGTACTTTGGCCACCTCATGAGAAGAGAAGACTCCCTGGAAAAGACCCTGATGTTGGGAAAGATAGAGGGCACAAGGAGAAGGGGACGACAGAGGACGAGATGGTTGGACAGTGTTCTGGAAGCTACTAACATGAATTTGACCAAACTGCGGGAGGCAGTGGAAGACAGGAGTGCCTGGCGTGCTCTGGTCCATGGAGTCACAAAGAGTCGGACACGACTGAATGACTAAACAACAACAACAAGTGCAGTAATAGTATTTCTTTTAAATTGCCACAGACCATATTGGATATAGGCAATATTTAGTAGGGCTGAAAGTATAAAAGATGCATTACGGTTATAGAGTTGGTTCATTCAATGTATGTAATGGACTTAAGCGTATGCCTGGCTATGCATGCATTTTCATTTAGTGTCCGCTCCCTTAGATGTCTATTGCTAGGCAGAAAGTAAATATCTTAAATCCATAAACAGGGTTGGATCCTGTTGTGCCCTTATGTTCATGGAAGGGCTTTCGACCGAGTGCTAATGGAAGAGGAGGGAAGGGGTTTTGAGCTGATTCCACCCTCCCTGCACCCCCTGAAAACCTGTTGCCATGTTAGGGGATCTCCAGAGTAGAATAGAAGGTGGCCTGGGGAGGAGGGTGCTTCAGTGGGAAAGGGGAATTGGCAACCATTGCCTCCCTTCCTCTTCCATTGGCGAAGGCCTCCGCTAAATCAAATCTTCTGCGAACAGAAGGACGCCTTCCCTTTGCAGAGAGGCACAGTTGGAAGCAACACGTCATTGTGTAGTCGCATGAGGCCTTTTTAAACTTCAGTGCTATGATTCAAAGGATCTAGCATATTATCTCTGTGTTTAGTAGACCATAACATCAGATGCCTCCATTCAGAGAACTGAATTAAACAATGCAAAGTAATGTGGCACGATACCTCTGCCCTGTCTCTTTATAACATACAATTTAAATCAAACACACACAAACACTGTATTCAGCCTGTTCAGGACAGGATAACACTCTCTTGTAAGGATCAGTTTCAGTGGCGTAGCGTGGGGGGTGCAGGGGGTGCCGGCCGCATCGGGCACAACATCTGGGGTTAGGGCAAATCCACAGGTTAGGGGGCGCAAATCCACGGGTTAGGGGGCGCAAATCCGTGGGTTAGGGGGCACAAATTACTTGCCTTGCCCCGGGTGCTGACAACCCACGCTATGCCACTGATCAGTTTCTTCATTCAGAGTGCTCATAATCATGATCCCAAGCTGATCCCTCTTCCCCACAAGGAACCCTGCTTGTTTGGATATTTTCTGTGATCACACTTACATAAAATAGAAAACAACATAGTGTACTTATCCTCACTTATCTGAAGTAGATCCACAGCAATCCTTGCTGAAATTGCAGTCCACCCAAAATTCCTATATGGTGGAGTGCTTTTATTTGCTTTGATTGATATGTTACTGCAATATACGTACTAGTATCTATTTCCCTGGTAACTGGGAGCAGTGGCGTAGTATACAGGAGCACAGGGGGAAGCTGCCTGGAAAGCATAATTGTTAGGGGCAGAAAATTTCAACACCTGATGCTGCCTCAATCCAGCTGTGCGATTCTGTTGCTGGGCTCCATTGGAAAATAGCTTCTTCATGTGAATCAGGAAGTGACCTCTGCAGACAATGGAACAACTCTTTTCTTATCTCTGCAGCTGCGGTCTCCTGGGTGACATGGATGCTGCTAGGCAGTTGAATGTGCATGCATATTTTTTCTGCTTCCCTCCCCCCCACCCCCTCCATGTGGCCCTGGGCACTGTCAACCCACACTACGCCTGGGAGCAGAGAGGAAGGAGCTAGCAGTTGGTGTTGTCTGGTGGATCACACCTTGATCAGCTGGATTGGGTACAGGATGAGGCTGAGACTCCATTTTGCAGTGTTGCAGCTGCCAGTTGCCTGCTCAACAGCTGAGGACTAGCTTCATGCAATGCAGAAGAAAGAAGCTTGAGTAACTGTCACTACCCAGTTTCCAAAGTGGTCCTTCCCAACTGCCACCATAGAGGAATCTGAAGGACCATGCGGCCTGAGGAAAGTGGAAAAGAAGCAGCAACAGTTTCCCTACCTAAACAAGCCAGTTATCTTTTGCAACATTTTTAAAAGAGATTGTTCAATGCAAAATGCTTGCTAGGTCTCTTAAATCTGCAAACAGTTTAAGAGCAGGATACCTAAAGGACCACCTCCTGCCACATGAACCTGCCTGCATTTTAACATCATCTCAGAGGTTTTGCTGCCCTAATATCTAAAGTGCATTTGGTGGCAACACATGCAGGACCTTTACTGTTGTGATAATGCTTTGAGTCTACCCTAGGAGAGCCATGCTTTCCAAAGCAAAAGTAAAAACTGGCCCTTAGTCTGGGGAATATTTGAATTGCCTCTTGATTGTAGATCTCAGAGGATCTTCCTTTAGGCCTTGCCCAAGATCCAGAGAACTTGATTTCTAGCATTGGTAAGAGAACCTAGGTGTGCTTGTGGACATGGATTGATTCATAACATTCAACTAGGATGAACTGTCATTTCCACTGGAGCGCTTTGTCACATGGGCTGAGATGTGTGTCACTTATTCCCTCTGCAAGTCCAGCTACCAAAATTCCCTTCCCCTTTTACCCATTGTTACTTCAGGATAAAGACAAGTGATCTCAGGCCTGAAGTAGCTCTTCTTAATTCATAGCAAGAATTTTAGGAAATGTATCTCTTTGCAACTTTCTCCCCCTCTTCATTTTGATGGGAGGTGAGACCATCTGTTTTGCTTGTCTCAATTCCTGTTTGTTTAAGACACATGCTGCCAGAAATGTGAAAAGACTGTGTACAAATGACAAGTGATAGAGCAATTTTCGCACTGGACTTATGGGAACCATGTGCTGCCCATCTGTGAAAGTCTCGTTTTATGTAAATTTAGAAAATATATTTTAGTCTTCTTGTCCTGAGGTTGTTTTGAACTTAGAAAAGCAGGTGAAAAGTACTCTTATCTTTACTGAGTTGCATTTTGATCCTGAAGCATAACCACAAGAAAGGATTACTAAACTGCAGAGCATCGGAGACATTTGTATTTGGCACTGTGTCAGCCTTCAGGGCACCAAATATGTATTTTACTTGCTATGCTGCAATAAGTAGATGGCAAGGCTTTCTTGAGAAACTCTAGCTGGTATACAACCACAATAATCCAGGGTTCTTTTTATAGGTTTACAGCACAACCTTAAGCATACTTACTCTGACGAAAGTTCCCTCAGATTCAACAAGAGCTACAGTGTCATTCTAACCATGACAACTCAGAATGAAGTCCTATGGAATTCAATATGGTTTATTCCATCTAAATTGGATTAGAATTGCACCCTTACTTATTGGTACCTGTGTTTAAGATTGTAGTCTTTACTTGTTAGTTTGTCAAAGGCAGTTTATTGGCAACATTTGTAGATGAAAACATACCGTGTTTTTCTGTGTATAACACGCCCCCATGTATAAGATGCCCCCTATTTGAGGGGGCATCTTTTGAGAAAATGGGGGGAGATTGTATCCGTGTATAAGACGACCCACAATTTTGAACATATTTTTAAAATTAAAAAACCCTAGTCTTATACACGAAAAAGTGAGGTACCTTTTTAGTAAGTATCGCTAGCCAGAGGTTACATTTTATATCGTTTCAAAGATTGCTACTTTGGGAGTGGGGTATGCCTTAAAAGGCAGGATGAATAAATAAATAACATTGTAATCCTGAACGCAGTTACCCAGGAGGAAGCCTCACTAAATTCAGTGGAACTTACTTCTGAGTAGACATGAATAAGATGATGATGATAATTTCTTGCCTGCCCTTTACCATAAGGTCCCAGGGAAGGTTACCATGTTCCAAAATTTGATCAATCTCTCTTGTTCTTTGAATTTCTCTGGGGAGGGTAGTCTGATATCAATATGCCGCTACAGAAATGCCATTTCTTTTGTGCATGCATAGCACACTTCAGCAAGTGTCAACACTTAGAGAAGGGCCTCAGGTTTTTTAAAAACATATTTTTATTGAAATTTTCGATACAGAAAAGAAAAATATATAAGGCAACAGGCCATCTAAGATAAATTAAGTACATAAAAATAAGATAGAGCCTACATCAATGATCTTAATGCACGGGTAAGCCCATCTGGGAGCAAGTGCTCTTTCAGGTATTGGGTCTAGAAACCATTTATGACTTTTTAAAGGGTAGCACTTGCAACCTAAATTGCATCTGGAAGTGAATAGGTAGAATTGTTATAACATAATTTCACCTATCCACACCAGACAGAATTTTTTCAGACCAACTTTGATGTCTCCAAATCACCTTTCAAGTCCAGCTGAGAGGTTATTAAAGTCTGGATCCCTGCAGCTAATTTATCCTTATCCAAGGACAGTCACAGCTGATGAACTAGCCTGAGCAGTGCCACTAAGGCCACCTTAGTCTCCAGCAACAGAGGTGTTTGAGGGAGTGCCCTCAGATGGCATCTCCTCTGTCAGGGAGGATGCAAGTCCACCCAGAACAGGAAGAATACCACTTTCACTGCTCTAAGAGCCACCTACCCATAACACTAACGACACCAAACTTAGTGCACACACCCGATCCACATAGCTCACAGCAGCCCCAAACTCCTGAGTTCAAGTGAGCCACCATTTTGTCAGAATTCTGCTTCCTCTTCCAGTCCATTGCCAAACCTAGAAAATGGTTCAGCATAGGCCTAGCCTCCCGTAGCAGAGCAAGGTGGGTGCAGCATCAGGAGCTCGTCCTACACTCGAGTAGGACCCTGACTGAAACACATGCCTGACTGGCATGTTCCCTCCCTGCTGGTCAATCGTTTGGCAGCTTCAAAAGCTTTCTTCAGCCTGAACATCACAGCGACAGATGCCAACAGACATCAGCACACTTAGGGACCCACAGAGTTTGCGCAGCATGCGTGACAGACCTCAGAAACTCAGCATTTTGGCTAATCTACTTTATTTACATATAAACACACACGGAGCACTGCAACATGGCTCCCTGTCTCTCTAGCATCAGACAGCAAAGAGAAAAAGAACAAAGGACAATAGTCCCACTTCACAGAACACAGTAACATCCTGTCTCCTTCATTTCCCACTCTGTGGAGTCGAAACATATACCATTATGTGAAAGACAACAATCCCATGACTGCAACCACGGAGCAGGAATTCTAACATGTGGTGGGTGTGGTCTGCCCTGGGTGCCTCCCTGAGGGGGGTGACATCACCATGGGTGGTGCCCCCCGGGACGCGCACTGACATCAACGCATTCCCCTGGGATGTGCCCTGCCACTGGCGCACCCCCGGGACACGTGCTGATGCCGGCGCACCCCCGCAGGCTGCTCTGGGTGCCAGAGCAGCTAGCTCCACCTCTGCCAGCCTCACCTAAGTTTGTTGACAGGGATAAATATAGAGCTGAATTTCAACAGCGCTCTCAAGTAATGACAATGTTTTCTTTCTGAGATTTAGATTTACTCCCTCCTAGCAGGTTCTGGTGAGTATGACCTGCAAACATGTGTGTTCATTTTTAATCAATCCCTGAATTCACCTACTTGCTTCATATTTTACATTCAAACAAATTCTTTGTTTGATAAAACTCAGCTGGGGCAAGTGAGAGAAGTTTGGTTGGAGGAAGACATCTGAATCTAGGAAGTTGGGGTGGGGTGTGTGGATCAGCTGCCACTGAACTTGGACTTCAGCAGTGAATATAAACTGATATCCCTCTGAGTGGATTTTAGAGACTCAGTGACAAATCAGGCTGTTCTGACCTATTCTTAAATGATTATGGATACTAAGAAGATTCGTAAAAATTGCTTGATTATTATTTTTTTAACTCAACATTTAGCTTAAAGCTTCCTTGACATACTGGCAACCTGCAAAACTCCTGTCTTCTGAATAAACAACATATGGGGTGTGACTAAAATGAACATAGTTGTAACATTTGGAACGTTCCATTTACAGAATTTGACAAAAGAAATGCTCTTCGAACCTGGGATTTTGCTGGGATTGAAAGCAAAACTGTGGAGCCATGGGAGTGGGGGGGGGGGACATTTCTTAGAAATGCCAGTGAGATTGCAATAACATGCTGAAATGTCGTCTCCTCACCGCCTAGCTCAGGTTCAGGATTCTAGCCAGCCAACTGGGTATTGTAGAGTCGGAAAAGGTTCAGAAAAGAGCAACCAAACTGATCAAGTGGGCAGAGCAACTCCCTTTGAGGGAAAGTTGCAGTGTTTTGAGACTTCATCGTTTAGAGGAAAGGTGAGCCCACTCCAACTGTCATAAACGCTTGAACTCATGGACTTCCAATGGTCAAACTATGGAACTTGCTTCCAGAAGAGGCAGTGGTGGCCACCAACCTGGCTGAATTTAAAAGATGATGAGATGAATTCTTGGAGGATGAGGCTATGAATTGCTACTAGCTACAATGGCTGTGTTCTGTCTCCACAGTCAAAGGCAATATGCCACTGAATATCAGTTTCTGGGACTTGCGGGTAAGGAGAGTGCTGTTAAGCTCATGTCCAGCTCTCGGGCTTCCCACAGGGATCTGGCTGGCCACTGTGAAAACAGGATGCTGGACGAGATGGACCACTGGCCTCACCCAGCAGCCTCTTCTTATGTTCTCAATGCACCTGGACTGTGTTGTTTGATTGGGTGTCCCACTTCAGTGATCCCTCCTCTTTCAATGAAAGAGGAAGTAGCTGCACAATTAGATATTTATTTCTGGAGGCCCTGTTATGTGCTGTATGTCACCTGCCTGGTGCTGGGGAGGAGCTGCAGGGCAGCTGGCAGGAAGATGACAACAGGAAAAGGATAGAAAGGCATGAGAGAACAGGGTCCTAGAAGGTGATGTGGAAAGCAAGAGTAAGTTGTATAAAGACGAGGAGGAGAAATAATCTATTAGGCTGCATTCCTCTACACACTTGGGAGAAAGCACCACTGAACTTCTGTATAGGATTGTGCTTTTCATTTTTTAACTCAAAACATTCTCGTTTGCTGCTTTGGGAATTTATGTGGTTCAAAAGCAGCATAAGATATGTATATGATAAATAAAATATTTAGTCCAATTTGACCTGAGGGTGTGAATTGTGTATTAGGGATCTTGGAAATAATTTAAAAGCTGCCAGTCTGATGAGCTGATTGTTGCATTAATGAAACGCTCACCTTGCCTGGCAGGCATTACAAAATGCTAACTGAATTATTTACCCACAAACCCGGCACTCATTCAAGAATGCAGAAGTTTTAAAGTATTGCAGAGACCACACAGCTGGTATATCTATAGCTGGGGAAGCACTTTATAATTATAATCATTTGAATGACAGCAAATGGTAAACTCTCTCTAATCTTTTCCAATCAACCTGGATTTGTACTGGTACAGACAAGAGTTTTAGAGAGACAGAGAGACCGAACAAGGAGGATGGAGGAGGAGAGGTAGCTTTACAGATGTGCCCACTAAGCAAAGAGCAGGTGTTCTGCTCTGGCCTGTACCAAAACTGCGAGACAAGAGAGCTGTTCATTAGAACAAGGAGAGGGTTTCAGGGCAAGATAGCTGAGACAGCAGAAGAGCTGCCCAACCAGATGGCCAGAATGGAGTCCAAAGCCAAGAAGCTGGTCAGAAGAGATGACGCATCAGCAATGACCAGATAGTAAATGAAAGGTTTAATAATCTGTCGCTGCTACCCTCTTCCTGGAACATCAGTGGGACCCTGCTCTACAGGCGACTCGGACTCATGATTCCACCACTCACTTATGGCTCAGAGGTAGAAAGTTTTGTGCTACCAGATGTGAACTGTCATGTTGTGTGGATGCCTGACTATCGTCTTCCAAAGCAACTACTCTATTCCAAGCTTAAAAATGGAAAGCGTAATGCTGGTGGTCAATAAAAGAGGTTTAAAGACTCTCTCAAGGCAAATCTTAAAGCATGTAGTATAAACACCAACATTTGGGAAACACTGGCCTGTGAGCACTCCAATTGGAGAACAGCCCTTACCAAAGGTGTCATGGGCTTTGAAGACGCTCAAACTCAGGATGAAAGGGAGAAATGTGCTAAGATGAAGGCATGCTTGGCAAACCCTCACCATGATCAACTCCCACCCAGAAACCTGTGTCCCCACTATGGAAGGACGTGTGGGTCCAGAATTGGCCCCACAGTCACTTACAGACCCACTGTTAAAACTGTGTTTATGGAAGACAATCTTACTCGGCTACGAGTGATCAAGAAAGAAAGAAAGAAAGAAAGAAAGAAAGAAAGAAAGAAAGAAAGAAAGAAAGAAAGAATACACCTTATTGTCTGGTCTGCAGAGCATTCACCTACTCACCCATTCATTTAACAAATTTGTCTACTGCAGAGTGGCTTGCAAGTTATATGATACAGAATAATTTGAAACATCACAATGATCTCAACCATTTTAATAGCAAAGCATTGTTAAAAGCCAGCAAAAAAACACCGCAACAATAGTCCAGCATAGTATAAAACTTTCAAAAATGGAATAGAATGCCAGTTCTGCAGCTCATTACATAATTAGCCACTAAGGGCTCTGGAGTCTTTAGGGTCTGTTTACAAACAGGAACGGGGCTTACCTGATGTTATGTGGGATCCAATTGTGTAGTTGAGGAGCCCTGATGAATCAGAACAAAGGCCCATCTCTTCCAGCATCTTGTTCTCACAGTGTCTGACCAGATAGCCTATTGGAATCCCACAATAGCACTCTCCTACTTGAGACCCCCAGAAAACTGGTTAGGGGTTTCATCCTCCAGGAATTATTGTGCCAGATCTGGAGCTCATATATATATGTATAGCTAGTTGTGGTGCCTTGGATTCTACAACTCTGCAGACTCCTGGATATGAGGTCTTCTGGTTTACTATTCCAGGTTCACCTGACAAGGTGCTGACTCCTCATGACCCACCCAGCTGCTAAGGCCTGTGGTAAGATCCTCCTCTACAGCCCAGATTGTGGTATCAGTGATGCATGACTGATGACTCAGGGTTGTAATCAGTGTTAGTCCTACTCAGAGTAGATTCATCGAAATTAAAAGACTTTACTAATTTAGGTAAATTAATTTCAATACTAAGTAAAACTAGTAGGATACAGCTCTCAGCCTTTTCCTCTAACCTCAAAATGCTCAAAATGATGTGTGCCTATGCTGATAGATGTGCTAAAAGGGGCAAATAGCCCATATTTGCTTTGCCTTCCCATAACTTCTGGCTGTTCAGGCAATTTTTTCCCTTGATCTTAGGCAATGTTTTAAAACAATTAAGTAGCAGAGATGCTTAGGGTGAATTTATTTGCTGTGCTTTTAAAGTTTTGATCACTAGATGGCAGCATCCAGCCAGATTAGAAAACCAAAAGCTAGCATGTTCAATAATCATGGTTTATTTTGAGTAGTAAAAAACTTGAATCCAGAGTCCAAATAATCACCACAGGACATGAAAGAAAATGTGTGACAATGCATGCTACTGTGGGGATACCTTTGGTGACAGGTCTTGGGAGAATCTGTAGTCTGTAATCTGTGTTGCAATTGTAACAACAACAATAGCAGCAGCAGCAGCAGCAGCAACAACAACAATTTATTATTTGTACCCCGCCCTTCTGACTGGGTTGCCCCAACAGCTCTGGGTGGCTTCCAGCATATATAACAGTGTTGGACACTGATGAGTACTTCCTATTTCTCTAAGCAAACAGGAGTTCCAGATCACCTTCCCCCTCTACCCCTGGGTAGGGGCTTGTGGTGCCTTTTTAGCAATAATCTATCTATTTATGCTATTTATATCCCACCCCCTAATCTGAATATGTCAGGGCAGGTAACAAGCATTTCAATAAAATAATATCAAGAACCATAAAATGAGGGGGGCTCCGCCAGAAAACTCTATTAAAAATCTATCATCTGATAACCCCCAAATCCTGCTATGTTTTGAGCTTGCAATAAAATGGCAACATTGATGAAGCCAACTGATGTAGGAGGTTGGATTAGATGGCCTCATGGTTCCTTCCAACTTTCCAAGTCTATGATTCCCCACTGGTTGAACTTGGTCAATGATGGCAGCGTAGAACAGGATCTGGCCCACCCCTGACTGAGCAGCAGGTGTCTTTGGCCCTGAAGCTTCCTCTCTTAAAAATGGAAAAGGATGTCTATGAATTTCAAGGAGCAGGACTTTCAGGAGCTGGGGTGCCACCATGGAGAAGGTTCACCCAGATTTCACTCTCTAATGTTAGGTCCCATTGGTGGGACACCAAGGAAGGCTTCCATGGCCAATCATAACTCTTAAGTAGGGTTATATTGGGAGAGACACTTCATGTATTGAGGTCCCAAGTCATTCAGGGCTTTATAAAGCAACTGTAAATCCTTGAATTTGTACTGGAACCATATTGGCAGCTAGTGCACATCTTCAAGTACTGCATATAGGTAGTGCATATGGGGGGGGGGAGCCATCTGCACACATATAAGATGGGGGACACCTGGCTTGCCAGTAGTGCACGTGAAAAGGATCTAGGCGTCTTAGTAGACCACAAGCTGAACATGTGATGCAGCAGCAGCAAGAACAACAACAAACCCTATTCCAGGCTGATTCAAAAGAAGCATCATGTCCGGATCAAGGGAAGTAATAGCACTCCTCTATTCTGCCTTGGTCAGCCCACTCCTGGATTATTTTGTCCACTTCTCCGCATCACAATTTAGGAAGGATATTGACAAGCTGTGATGTGGGTGGAGGAGAGAAACCAGGAAGATCAAGAATCTGGAAACCAAGCCTTATGAGGAATGGTTGAGAGAATTGGGTATATTTAGCTTGGCAAAGAGGAGACTGAGAGGAAATATGATAGCCATCTTCAAATATCTAAAAGGCCGGAACATGGAGAATGGAGCAAGCTTGTTTTCTCCTTCTCTGGAATGTAGGACCCAATGAATTCAAGTTCCAAGCAAGGAGACTTCGACTAAACATCAGGAATGACAGGAAGAGCTGTTCAACAGTGGAACAGACTCCCACAAGAGGTGGCACTCTCTCCTTCCTTGGAGGTTTAGAAGCAGTGGTTGGAATCATAGAATTATAGAGTTGGAAGGGACCCAAGGGTCATCTAGTCCAACCCCTGGCAATGCCAGATCTACAACTAAAGAATCCTTAACAGACGGCCACCAAACCACTGTTTGAAAACCTCTAAGGAAGGGGAGTCCACCACCTTCTGAGGTATTATGATCAAGGGAATAGGGTGGGCCCTAAAATATCTCTATCATGTGTCAGGGTCAGGGTAAAGACATGTATCTTCAGCGTATGAAGAACGTTATATAATGAAGGTGCCAGATTCACCTCTGTGGTTATGGAATTTCAGAGCTTAGGAGCTGTTACAGAGAAAGCCCTCTTCTGAGCCACCACCACCCCAAAGTTCTGAGGCTGGTGGGACTACCAAGAGATTCTATTGATCTTAACACCCAAGAGGAGCTTAGGTACAGTAAGGTAATAGGTATTAGCAGTATTGAGATTAGTGTAATATTGACATTATTTTTAAGCATTAATTTAAAATCTCTCTCTGTTTTAAAGAAAGTGTGGGAATGATCAACACTGTGTGCATTATTGGAGTCTGTGTGTGCTTCTTTAATATAGATTTCCATGCAATGTTTTCTCCCCCAGAAACTTCCAGTTTGTGCCAGATGTGTCTATTGGCTGTCTAATTTAACAGGCTTGTCTAATTGAAATGTAATGGCTTTCTGCTAACTTGCCATACTGATAATGGTTATGAATGAGGGAATCTGTATTTCTTAAGTATGTGCATCATCTGAAATACACACTTCATTTGCAGAAATAACATGTTCATTTATGAAACTGCTTTTAATCATCTCAAACACATCAATATCCTTCCCAAAACTGAGAGATGAGCCTGGATTCTTATGTAGATAAAAATGACACCATCCACACATAAGAACGAGGTTGTTGGGGAAGCTTGGAGGGAAACCCAGCAGGGGAACTGAAGGGGGACCCCCACAAAAAAACCCCAACCTACTGAAAATGGAGTGTGCTCAGTGGCTACTGAACATTGACTGGCTGTTGCAAGGAGTAGAAAACTGCACAGGAAGCAGAATGGAACAGAGTATCATGGAGAATCTAAGAGCCTGTTCAATGGTCCATGTGGGATTAGAGTGTAGCACTGCCTGCTCCTGAGGTTACTAGCAGCTGACATTCCAAAACAAACCGCCTCTGAGAGTGAAGGCAGAGCACAGCGGTCATGGCTAGCAGTCATCGGTAGTCTTCTCCTCGAATTCGTCCAATTCTCTTTTCATGCCATCCAAGTCAGTGGTCATCATGAGCTTTGGTGGTAGCAAATTCCATAGTTTAACTACAGGAATATACCACAGTGCAACAGTTAGTTGCAGGTCCCACTTCTTCCTCTTCTATTTAGGACCAGGAAAAGTTTATACAGGTAGAAACTTTACACAGGGATGCTGCATGTAACCAGGACTAGAAAACATATTCCAAATTTCCTTACTCCAGCATGAAATTCTTAGGAGCCAGGGCCAGACCTTTAGACTTCTTCCATTCCCAGTGTACTTACATTTTATTGACGGATTGATCAAATTTATACACCACTTTTTCCTCCAAGTAACTCAAGGTGGCATCCGTGATTCTCCCCTTCCTTATTTAATCCCTACCACAGCAAGCCTGTGAAGTAGGTTAGGTTGGGAGGCAGTGAATGGCCCAAGGCTTTGAGTGAGCTTTGAGTGGAGATTTGAATCCTGGTCTCTCAGGTTCAACACTCTAATCACTGTACAACACTGTTTCTGCATGTTCAAAGGCTAAAACAAAAAACTCCAAGATGATGCTGTTGTGTTATAAACTCTTATCACAGACTGGTGCTAGATTTTTCTAAGCATAACACAAATTCTATAATTGAAGAGCAATCTTGATTCTAATTCTAAAACTTTCCTTTGTTTAAATCCACTGGTGGCTGTCATGAAACCAACTATTGGCCCAGGTAACCCACATACATGTCATTTCAGCCTTTTCTGTTAAATTCATATTTATAACCCACTTCCCCCATCCCCAGGAGGCCCAAAGCTACCGACAAAAATAAACAAAAACAGCCAAATACAATAATATCAAAAATGACATTTGGTATAAGCACAGCAAGCAGATCTCTAACAATAAATAAAGGCACTTCAAAAACATGCCACCAAATTCGTATTTAGCATATCAAAACATTTCAGTTGCAATTACACTTACAAATATAACACGTTGGTAACAAGGGATCAGCATTTCTACTAACAAAATATAGGCCCTAACTAATCCAATGATATATCATAAATGATAAAAACAGGAAACTCAAAGAAGCAATAGATATATACATCTATAAAAATGCATTAAGATCAACCGGGTCCTTCAGGACTGCAGTGAGAATATGCAAAAATATCCTTAAATGAATCCAGTTTACATAAAGAGCAGCATACAATATATTCTCAGAACTGCTCTGGAGTAACTTTTCATTCTTGTATAACCAGTTTCCACCTAACATGCCACCCCAAACATTTCTTTGTCACCAGCTGGAAATTGGGGTTCCAATAGATGCTTTATAACTCTTTCATCAATGGGAGGGTGCTACATAGATGGAAAATAAGCCCCAAACTGTACTCATGAACTCACGTAACAAAAGATTTGACTCTTTTGTTCATGAAGGATATACAACTGTGAGTTGTATATCCTTCATGAAGTGCTCATGTTGCTTAATTTGATAACATGAAAAGTATTGGGGTTCAAATGTGATACACACACACACACACACACACACACACACACACACACACATATCGCATTCTATTTTATGGTAAGCTGTCCTTGTAATTTCATTTTGTTTTTTGAAAGGCAGAATGTATATGTATAAATCAATCAATAGTGTGGCCTGCAAGTTTTCCTCTCCAGTCCCTAAACTGAGAACCAATGGGATGTAGTGGTTAGAGTTTCTAGGAAGAACCAGGTTCAAAACTGCCATAAAGCTCACTGGGTGACTCTGGGACCATTGCCCATCTCTCAACCTAACTTTCCCTGTAGAATTGTTGTGAGGTTCAAAATGGAGAACATCATTATGCACAAGTTCAGAAGCACTCTCTCTTTTTACTACTGTTCTATATCATCTATATCTATATCTATATCTATATCTATATCTATATCTATATCTATATCTATATCTATATCTATATCTATATCTATATCTATATCTATATCTATATCTATATCTATATCTATATCTATATCTATATCTATCTATTGCAGGACATGGGGGGGATCCTCCAGCTTGCAAGTCTAATCAGGCTAGCATGGGTCGAAATTTGGCCCTTGAATTCAGTTCCACAAACCCACGCCCACCTGCCCCACAACTGACATCAGGTGCAGGGCAGTTGAGTATGACATCAAGTGTTACCACATTTGGTAACACATAATGTGCACAGTTCTGGTCACCTTGCCTCAGAAAGGATAGAATTGAAAAAGGTTCAGAAAAGGGCAGCAAAAATGACCAAAACAATGGATCCAAGAAAGGTTGCAGTGTTCGGGAATTTCTGGTATAGAAAAAAGGTGAACGAGAAGTGTCATGATAGAAGTGTGTCAAATTATGCATGGAAGGGGTGGGTAGAGAAAAGGTTTTCTGCCTCTCTTATGGCTCTAGAAATCATGGACATCCAAGAAAGGTGAATGTTGGAAGGTTCTGGGCAGATAAAAGAAAGCACTTCTTCACTCAGTGCCTAGTTAAACTAGGGAACTAGCTCCCACAGGAGGCAATGATGGCCACCAACTTAGATGGCTTTAAAAGAGGATTAGGCAAATTCGTGGAGGATAAGGCTGTCACCAACTACCAGCCATGATGGCCATCTTCTACCTCCACCATCAGAAGCATTATGCCTCTGAATACCAGTTGCTGGGAGTTGCTCAGGTCCATAGCTGTCAACTTTTCCCTTTTCTTGTGAGGAATCCTATTCGGAATAAGGGAATTTCCCTTTAAAAAAAGGGAAACGTTGACAGCTATGCTCAGGTCCTGCCTGTGGGTTGGCACCTGCATCTTCTTGGCCACTGTGAGAACAGGATGCTGGACTAGATGGGACATTGGCCTTATCCGGCAGGCTCATTTTGTGTTCTTAGGTGTGGGGAAGGCAGAGACTCAACTTCCAATGAACAATCAGAAGCCTTACAGTGTGCTTTTGATTGCTCCCCCATGCTGACTTCAAGCCCACTGGGAACTCCAATGAGGAACTCTGTAGAGCACCTGAGCCCTGCAGAAAACAGAGTTTAATGTCAGCACTAACCAGTTAATCACTAGTAACTTCAAGCCCTGCTTGGATTGTCTTGGATCCAGCTTTGTAATATGGCTTGAACTCAAAGGAAAAATGAGTAATGATGATCGCATCAGGTGACTGACATGTAGACAGTGGCTGGAAAAGTTTCCCGACTCTGGATATAGGGCTTAGCTTGCTACCATCATTGCTTTGCTCCAATGAGGCTCTGCTTATTATAGGAGGCTTGCACTTCCTGCTCTTGCAGATCTTTAGGATGTGAAATACTTGCATTGGGACAGCTACTTGCAAATATACATGAGAACAAGAGAAATATCTCTCTGCCCTCATAACATTAGCATTGCCACCATCTAAGGCAATCTACTAGAAAATCTACTGGAAAAGGGTGTATATGTGTGTTTTCTATTCAACTTATCTCTGCTCCTTCTATTAGATAATGGTCTGCAAAACCTGGGAACTATCTCCTTTAAATTACAATTGAATGCTCTGTCTTTTTAATTTTAGTTAACAGTAGCCAACTCCTCTCATTTAATTCACTCTGTGTTCCCCATATACAATACAATCCTTCTTGGTAAGCATGTATAGGATTGCAGCCATCATCTCAAGTCACAAGTCACTTGTGATTCACTTTGATCATACTTATGTTTCATTTACACAATTTGGCATGGGCTTCTTTCCCCTTGACATTTAAGTACATGCATCTTGAGAAATGTTCTAAAGTGGAACACTCATACTAAAAAGCAGATTTTGTGTGGGGATGTGAGAAGGAAGAAAGAAGGAGAGGATTACATTATATGGTATACTACAATGGTCTTGTAATCACCCCTGAATCTTAAGGCACCCCAAACTACAAACTTAATATGCTGGAAATATTTGGACTTAAGAAGGCTGGTCCTGCGTCATAGCTCAGAGGCAGAGTACATGCTTTCATGCAGAAGGTTCCAGGTTCAATCCATAGCATCTCCAGGTAGGGCTGGATAGATTCCTACCTGAAACTCTGGAGATGTGCTGCTGGTCAGAACAGACAATACTGACCTAGATTGGTCTGATTTGATATAAGGCAGCTTCCTGTGTTCCTACATCTATTGAAAACAAAGTTCTATTGTATTCAGAAAGTATTTATTAAGTGTGCTTAGGATTGCAGCTATCATCCCATTCAGTCATGTTCTTTTTATTATTTGAGTTGTCCACTGTTCAGAACAAGTACGCAGATATATGATATTATGCTCTTTGGTATATAAATTTGTTATTGAAAATGCAACCCAACTTTTCCTCCAAAGTTAGCTGGTACAGAGATTATGCTACTTCAAAGGCTTGAAGGCAGTATGATAAAAGCATCTCAGAAGGTGCAATGCGCAAGCTGATGAGTCCATGATGGTCAAATTGGTCTTGCAGTTTTTTGAAGTTTGGACAGAGAACAAGGCAGGGCCAGGAAATAATGAGTTGTAGAGTGGCTCTTCCCTCCTAGTCTGTCTTTGGAACCTGTCATATGTACCTGATCCCAGTTGATCCAGCTCTTGTCGAGATTAAAATTACAGGCAAAACCACAGCATTTGTTCAATAAATGATGGATTAGTGAACCTATAAAAAGTGCTAATGCTCCAATCCTAAATTAATTCTGTGGGCATAATTCCCATTGATTTACATAGGGTGTCCAAGTCAACTGCTTAGAAGCAGCTTGGTGAACAAGACTAGCAGGATAATGCCTTTCATTCCTATTTGTCTGTTTCTCCTTTGCTCCTGCATCCTTCATGTTGACCACCTTGGCCCAGTAAAAGGTACAAGGCACAACCCATAAATATTCAGCACATTAATCCTCCTAACGCCAAAGGAACTTGATTTCAATAGGTCTTAATCATTGCAGATTACTGTGGATTGAACCTTTCATTCAGGCAATTCTGCCAATAGTCTGACTAAGACAAAGTGCTGATAGCCAACATTCCAAACATATACAAAACTATTGCATTTAAAGCTAGACCTGCAGAAGGTAACTTATTATTTTGTTCACTGTTCTACAGTTGTAATACATTTTAGCTATTTAAAAAAATCATTTTAATAAGCAGAAAGCATAACCACAGCTGGAGCAGAGAAGATAATTCAAAATAAACTGCAACACTTCTTCTTGTGATTCCAAGTCAAAATAGGTTAAGCCAAAGAGCACTAATATGGTGTCCTCCAGATGTTGCTGGGCTCCAACTTCCATCAGTGCCAGCCAACATTGCCAATGGCCAAGGATTATGGGAGCTGTAGTCCATTAACATCTGGAGGGTACCACATTGACTATCCCTGAGCTAAGCTACACAGCCTGCATGCATAGGGTTTCTAGGCACTCTCCCAACCAGGCACTGACCAGACCCAAGACTGCTTAGCTTCAGTATATGGGTGCATTATGTGCCATCAGACCTTTCATTGCTAGACTAGTTCTAATAGTCGTGGTAGCATGAGATGGGAGGGCTGTACAGCTAACCAATCATAGCATGGGAGGCAGAGAGATTTGCTGTGGAACTGGTTGAAGTTCCATTCTGCTCCATTGGCCACTGTGAGAACAGGATGATGGACTAGATGGGCCATTGACCTGAACCAGCAAGTTCTTCTTATGTTTCTCTTAAGATGCATAGTGATCAAAGTTGGTTAACTTATTTTGTACTTGAGGCAGGAAGTCTTACGGGTGCTTCTTCCCCTTCAGGCAATAAAAGTATGATGATCATAGCTCAGCTAACAATTCTGAATGTTTAATGACATCCAGTATCAAGTGCCTGATACGGCCATATCACTCTGCCTAACAGTAGGGCCAGGTCTGCAGCTTGTCCACAGGTGTTAAGTTGGAGGCTAGAGCCAAGGCCAATGGTTATACTGCAACTCAGAGTATGCCTTGAGATATCAGTCTCTCTCTTTGCTCTGCTCACCACTTCCTTTAACATCCGAGCTATTTCAGTATGGCAGCTCCTTGAAGCTCTTTGCACCAGTGGTGGAGCTTCATGCTCTGGCACCGGGGGCAGAGAACAGACGGGGGCGTGGCTGGTGTGCGGCCTGGGGGGGACGTGGTGCGCATCCTAGGGTTTTGTGCACTGCCCACAGGGGTGTGGTGCACATCCTGGGGGCGTGGTGCACCGCCCATGGGGGCATGGTGCTCAGCGTGGGGGGGGGGGCAGCCACAATGGCACCCCATTGGGATCATGGTGCTGGGGGCCGTGCACTCCCCCCGCTCCCTCTTCCTCCACCAGTGTTTGCACCAATACAATACTACAGTAATTTGTAGTTGCCATAAGTTGTCTTACTACTTGTATTCTCATTTCAGAGCCAGCAGCCAATCTTGAACTTCCGTAGCAACAGAAATGTGGTGTTCCCTCCTCAGGAATTTTTACTGGGTCTTTGCAAGATGTACTCTAAATGCTTCTCACCGCCCAAGCTTCTCTTTACTTTTATCTGTCCTCCATCCCACCCCACATATGTTCCAAATGGTAAATTACTTTGAGAGATGGATGACTAGGACACAATTTCCTCTAAGAGATTCATGCAATTTCAAAATGTCAACTGTTTCATGGTCTAGAATGAATTAACATAGCAGAAAGGTGGAGGGAAACCAACATGCCACCTCTTTTCTTTGTAGAATGGTGGTACTTGTTCTGTTTCACCAGAAAATGATTACCAACACAACCAAGGTTTTCAAAGGAATAGATCTTTATGCAGAATACAAATTATATAATTATATAAAATGTCTAGGATATCCACCCTAATGCAAAATCTTATGATATGCCAGCTCAGGTTTTTGGTGGAAGCACAAAATCTTCTTGATATGCTTGGTGCTGAAAGGGATACAAGAGACTAAGTTCCATGATCATCACTGGACCTTACCCTTGATCATTCTCTAAAGTGAATATATCAGCTACCGGCATTTGCTTTCTGTCACATCTTTAAGCATCCTTCTATTCTAATAAATAATATTATTCATTATAAAACAGTCCATCACTATGTATGTTTACTTAGCCAATGGTGTTTACTTCCTAAACCCAGAGGCTCTAAACCACTGAGCCTCTTGGGCTTGCCGATTGGAATGTCGGCAGTTCGAATCCCCGCAACGAAGTGAGCTCCCATTGCTCTGTCCCAGCTCCTGCCAACCTACAGCAGTTTGAAAGCACACCAGTGCAAGAAGATAAATAGGTACTTCTGTGGCAGGCTCTGGTTTCTGTCAAGTTGTTTTGTTGTGCCAGAAGCATTTTAGTCATGTTGGCCACATAACCCGGAAAGCTGTCTGTGGACAAACACCAGCTCCCTTGGCCTGAAAGCGAGATGAGTGCCGCAACCCCATAGTCACCTTTGACTGGACTTAACTGTCCAGGGGTCCTTTACCTTTACCTTTACTTCCTAGTAACTCTGTTTATTATTAGTTGTAAGCACTCAACTAATAACACTACTGCTTCTATTAAAAAGTGGATTACCTTGTTATATGGTACTTAAAGCATCTAAATTCAACCATCTTCAAGACTCAGATATTGATCCTGCTGAACCATTGGCCTTGAGTCAGCAGAGATGTTTTTTGTTTAACAAATTTTTAACATAAATGACAATAGCAGATGACACCTTGTCTTCTGATATAAATAATGGGGCTGATGACAAGGAAGGATTTGGGGATATGGGACTCCTGAATTGTTTACTGGCATGCAACTTGTACAGCAGGGATGAGAAACTGGATCTGACCAGCAGGCCAGATCCTGGTTTCTCCCTACCCCTCTGTCACTGGGATATTTGTTCCTCACTGTGACATCAAGTGGCCAATTTTATTTTGTAGCATGAGGACACATGCTACAAAAGAAAATCCAGGTCAAGCTAGGCTTATCAGCCAGCATGTGTACGGAGTGATGTGCTGGCTCTTTTTTCTCTGCACCTAATGTTCATTCTTTAGTTTTTATATGGAACTTTCAGGCATCTAGCTTGTCCTTCAAGATAAGTCCACTCTGCCCATGATTCTAACAATATGAATAATAGGCATGGTTATGCTTATCTTCAAAATAAGCAAGAGTGAAGTCCCTCCAATTGCAAGTTTGCTTGGAAGTAAACCCCTCTGTGCTCAGTGCAGCTTACTTACTCCTCCAGGTCAGTGTGCATAGGATTGCATTCTAATGGGGCAGTCCTAACTGGGGTCAGATGGGGGCACAGAATACTTTGGTTCTCAGCCACTTTTCCAGCCCTGCTGACTTCTGCAGACTAGAATGGAGGAGGACGTTTCTGTACATATTTTGCTGCATCAGCTCCAGGAATGCTGTCAAAGGTAGCATGTGCTCCACTGTGCTTTTTTAGTAGACACAGCACCACCACCAGTAGAGGGAAGCCTCCATCAAATCCTAACTCCCTTTCTCCAGCAGTGTGGGTTGGGGGTTAGGATTGCTATACCCATCAATATAGCATTAAAAATATTTATATTGCCTGTTTTAAGTTTAAGACTTCATGATCCTAATACATTAATATAATAATGTTCCAAATTCATAAATAGATGAAAGAATAAAAAATCTTAAAATTAGGATTATAATCTATCACAGCCTTAAGAAAAATCATCCCTTTCCTTCAGAATCTTTAAATTATTCAAAATGGCATAACATCCCCAGTTCCTTATGCATAGATGGTTCCTAGATATGGTTTTAAATGTTCAGAGATACCAAGAGAAGATGCAACCACCCTACTATTCCCCTTCATTCTTCCACTAGGATCACTCACTCAGTCTCCTCCTGTTGCTGTTAAAAATGGAACAATAATTTTGACCCATGGCAGACAGTGGAAGGTTATGGGTGAAGAGGTCTGTGAAAGAAGGGGGCAAGAGTTGCAGCAATTACTATTTTTCTTTATGGGGCAGAAGATGTAGAAGCCATGAAGCATTTTTAAACAACATAGCATTCTTCACTTGGCAAATGAGAGATTGTAATACATAACATTTATTTAAATTGATCTAGTTTGTTTCATCAGTTTAGTGTTGGGTTTTAAAACCAATCCTTAATTGTCCAACAATTCAGTGGCTATCTACTCATACATAGGTGTCTTTATTTGTAGGAGTGTTTTGAATTGTTTTAATAAGGTAGGCAATTACCCTTTCAGTGAGTCCACTGTGTACTGTGTTCATAAGCAATAAGCACATGAAATCAGCTTAAGTTTGAGTTTGGTTTTATTATTCCACTTTTCAGTGCTTTCTTTCTGGGGGAACTCAGGGGTACGCATACCCCTAAACATTTTGTGAATCTTTGTACTTTTGTCCATTTACTGTATTTATTTTCCCCGATTTGAACTATAAAATGCTGATTTTCTTGAATCAAAATGAGAATAACCCGAAACATTTTTAAAAGAAAAAAAGCACTGCCACTTTTACACATAGAGCACAGTGGAGACTGTTTTCTTGGGCAAAATGGAGCTTTGGCCCACCAGCCTCAGTCTGCCCCTAGCCAGACAGCCACCTGTCTGCCTTGCTTACAATCTGTCCAGAGGGGGGCACTGCATCTCAGCATCCTCCTCCTTAGTCTCAGCCTTGCCCTTATACTACTCAGCAAGGAAGAGGAGGAGGCCGAGGGCAAAACTAGAATGAATTGCCTCTGCCTATTGGTGGCTCTGGCTCCACCTACCATTGGTTTTCCCAGCCTTCAACCTTCCCAAACCCAATGAGCAGAGCCACCACTGAACTGGAGCACATAAAGACTCTGTACCAGAAAGAAAAAGAAGGAAGGAAGGACAGGTTAATTGTAAGCTTTAGAAAATTGAGTAAAAATCCTGCTTGGACCTTGGATATTGCTTCTGAATGATACAGGTGGACCTTATATTATTTCCACCTGGGTCAAAAGTTCTGTGAAAAATCTAGTGCCTGAATGCTTTACAGACTTCAGTTTCATTTCAGTTTTACATATCTTCTGGTTGGTTGGTTTGTTGTTGTTGCTGTTGTTGTCATCATCGTTGTATACTGTTATGAGCCACATAATGTCCTACTTAGTGCTTGTCCACCAGAATAAATGCTGATTAATGACAGGTAAGGATGCAGACCAAACCTATCTTCCAGGATAGTATGGTAGGCGATTTGTGTTCTACTTGATAGACACGGACAGGAGAACTTTAGAAATTGATAGCTGTGAATCAAGAGGCCAATAGTGCAGAGAGTTGCTGGGTCCAAACACAGATTGGATTCTGCAAGCTTAATGTCTTAACAACAACCAACCAAAGAAACCTTCTATGGAATAGCCATCTTGGAGAGGCAGAAACAGAGAAACAGGAGGCAAAGGAGCTGTTTAACTATTCCTCATCCTTTGTTCCAAACTCTCTCCCATTGCAGGCATCATATGTGCATTTTGCAATCACACATGTACACTTGAGATCAGTGTGATCCGAGTTATGGGATTAATTTAACAGTTTTGGACTAATAAGGCAAATCACCCCACAGATGTATGGAGATGAGGTGAACCTTGGACTGGTCCATTCTGTGTGACTCTAAAAGTGTGTCAGGAGAGATCAGAATGGTGAGTGAATGTGGTAACATCAGGCTCCACCTTGACCAACTCCCCTTGCAACTGTAGGCTGCAGTACCTTCTGAGAGATACTGCTGCCTTTCTCAGCAGTGGTGGGAGGCAAAGAAATTTAGGTGAAGAAATGGTCTTGACCATGCATCCCTTCATTTTCCCTGTTTGGCGCTGTCTGTTCTACAGGCGCCAGGTGGATGTCCATGAACGCTTAGTTGTGGAAAGGCAGAGTACAAATTTAAATAAATGAATGCAATTAAACATTAGGTCTACCTATAGATCCACATGACCCGGAGGCTGTACACCGGCTCCCTCAGCCAATAAAGCGAGATGAGCTCCGCGACCCCAGAGTCGGCCACAACTGGACCTAATGATCAGGGGTCCCTTTACCTTTACCTACCTATATACACACTATTTATTGATATTCCTAGTATCCATTGCCTCCAGTTTCAGAGGCTTATTCTGAGTAAATAAGGATCAGATGGCATCAAGGTTAATTCAGCAAAGAGGCCATGACAAAACAGTTGCCTTGTAGAACAACACATTTATTGCTAAATCAGTCTAGAACAGCAGCATAACTAACCACCATAGTTTGGGCACAACACACCCTGTGGTTCGACAGTTAAAGCTCCCCAGTATAGGTTGCAATTGTATGAGACCAGATGAGCTTGAGACTCACTTTTCTTGAAAGTGGCCTTTTGAAAGCAATTTGGGATAGAACACAGAGTGAAATCTGCCATTCAAAGGGAAGACGCAAAAGTGAAAATGAAAACAGTGGATGATTCCTGGCATAAAGTGATGGGGAGTTGTGTTGGTCTATTTGGAAAAACATCAAACTCTTGATTAGGACCAATCAAAATATTACAGGGTTATGAGCAAGCTTTCAAGTTCTCCAGGGATGTAGAGAGAAAGAAAATGGAGGGTGTGTGTTGCGAATGTCCCACCGTTTGAAGGTTGTTACAGATGGAGTGTAGGAGGAGTTGGGCAAAACTAATTGGGTTTCTCCTAGGTGCTTCTTTGTTGCTGTGCTACTGAGATAAAGAAGCAACCCTGGCTACTCCCACAATTGTTTGAATACATACAATCTAGCAATTGCTCTGTTTCCAGCAGTAAGCAGAACTCCTGGGTCCCTCTCTCGTGGCTTTTAGTGCCTACTCACTGAATGTATCTAATGCAAAGGCTTTTAGTGCCTACTCACTGAATGTATCTAATGCAAAGTTTTGCAACTTGTAAGCTAGTCTCAAGTCTGTGCTGATTCGTAGTTGATGGATTTGTTATTTATTTTTTAAATGGCATGTCTTACAGCATATAAAATAGGCGTCATATAGATATAATAATAATAATAATATGCTGCTGAAGAGCTGGACATGCTTGGGTGTCAGTTGTTCACTCCTGGGGATTTCAAATTTCTTAAGAGTACTTCCCCAACACAGAGAAGCTGAAATGTGATGCAAGCAATATGCCCTTGAGTTGAAAAGTCTCCAAGAGAAGAGTCTGGAAATGGAATGTTTTGAAAGGCTTTGCATTGGATGTTTGATGTCATTGCATTGGATGTCATATAAGTCAGGCAGAAAATAGCAACCCAAGTTCCCTCACAGAAAGAATGCAGAAAATTATTGGACTTTGCTCATTCACACACTTTGACAGTCCTTGGATTGGATGAGGGGTGATGTGTAGTTCTAATCAGGTCCAATAATCTGGAAATACACAAGATACACATTGTCTACCATGGAGATAAATGAGATGTTGCATTAACATACATTTATTGCTACTGTATTAAGAGAGAGGGCATTTCTAAAGGCAGTCAAGAAAAAAACTGTGCTTGAAATGAAGAACCCATGTTGTAAGCAGTAGAATAAATAACTTTCCAAAATAGCAGACTATAGCAATGGCAATGAATGCAGAATCTGATGATGAAGTATTCTGGTAGTTGTAGCCCTAGTAATATTTTTCTCTTCGGAGGTGTCCAGCAACAGATCAAAAGGATAACACCAAATATATAATAGTGTGCCATAAAATAGCACCTTTTAGTGATTGCTAATGAAGTAACTAAAAGAAGTAGAACATTGACTCTGATCTTAAACACTTTGTCTGGGAATAAGCTACATTGACATAAATGAGATTTCTTTTCATCTAATTTGTTTACAGCATTAGACCCGCGACAGTTACTGTATTCTACTCTGTAGCAATATATAAATTATATATGCTGTACAAAGTAATAAGAAGGACAGTCTCCTACTATTCTTTTACTCATTAAAAAAAAGCCCCTTCAGTTTGTTCTGTGGTAGTAGAAATCCATTTATCCATGGCTGTGGCTCTCCCCCAACCCCTAACCCCCATTTTTTGCCCATTAAAAAAAAATCCCCAGGGAGAAATGATGGTGAACTGAAGTGTGTAAACAAATTCAAAAATGCAGCCGATGACTTAGAGTACCTTCCTCCTCCGCTTCACTTAACTTGTTAAGGAAACAGCGTTTCACGTGACCCTTCGTTTGTTAAGTGTCGTCATTCCAAGTGAGGTGCGCGCAGCTCTCCCTGTCCCATCCCCGCGCTCTTTGCACCAAAACAACTCCAGCATTCTAGAATGCGGCAACATCTCATGACGTCACTACCCCAGACTTTTAATCAGCACCAGGACAGCTGCCAGCCTCTGCGTCTCTATCGGCCTTTCAGCTTCTAACAGGGCAGGACTGTGAATGTTTAGTTTTCCCTCTTTGCGCCTGGCAGTTAGTTCTCTTCCAAGTTGCCAGATGCCACGTTTATTCAGCGATGTCCTTGCCTCTCCTAGGCAGCAGAGTGCGCCATCGCCTAGTTAAGTCCTTTGCACGCTGTCGACCAAAATTAGTTAAGCTGGAGTGCAAAGCGGAAGAAAACTGCTACTCCCGTAGGGCAGTATGGCTTCGTTTTAGCAGCTCAAGGGCAAGACTGTCTCTCTCAAGCAGTTCCGAGAGGCTTTCCTCCTTATTAAGAAAGGCACAATCAGAGTGCTTCCGATTGCACAGGGGCCCCTAAGGTAAATCTCCCTACTCGCCTCCCACTGGGACATCTTGATTGAGGTGGATTGGGGGGTTATACCTAGAGAGGGGAGAGGATGGATGGATGGATGAGAGAGCAGCAGTTGACTCCTACGCTGGAAGCTGCTGAATGTTAAACATAACAATGTCAAAATAAAGGGTCCTTAATCTGACAGCAGTCCCGGATTTAAAA
Source organism: Podarcis muralis (assembly GCF_964188315.1). Taxonomy (NCBI): domain Eukaryota; kingdom Metazoa; phylum Chordata; class Lepidosauria; order Squamata; family Lacertidae; genus Podarcis; species Podarcis muralis. The sequence continues at coordinate 35,292,306 of NC_135662.1, forward strand.
AAATGGTTTTAAATAGGTTTAAGGCCACTAGCTCAGATGATGTCAACATCCTTCTTTTCTAACCAGCGGTTCATTGGGAAGACTCGGGCTCCCCCTTCCCCTGACAAAAATTAGGCAAACTGATAAGGGGTGGCATTGACCAAAAGTTCCTTGTTGGACAGTGAAGAGATGTTTCGGTATGGTATAGTGCAGTACTAAATAAAAGAAGGAGGTGAGTTCAATCTAACATCACTTTGCCACTCACAAGTGGTAGAAATCAGCCTGCGACTGAAAATCACAATTCGGGTGGGGTGGGGTGGGGGGGTGACTATCTGAAGTCTGCTCAATGCCTTGGTCATTGTAGGGAGGAGCACCCTTTTAAATAATCTCTGTATGACTTCTCTTTCCCTTCCACTCTTTACTAAAAAATGTTATGGCTCTTTCTATCATTTTAACCTTGTCAAATACTCGTCAGTTGTGTGCATCACAATTCGAGCACTGTTGTTTAGGATATGGAAAGGTGGGGTAGGGGAAGAGACGATTATACATTTCCAAAATGCATTGCTCAACTAATCTGAAATGCAAGGAAACCTCCGATACAATGGGAAGAAAATAAGGCGGGGTTCGTTTTCCGACTAGCTGAGTGTTTACAACATTAAGGGAGGTGACTGAAGACTCGATGGAGAACTCTCTCTCTCTCTCTCTGTGTGTGTGTGTGTGTTAAAAATGTAATGTCTAAGCGAAGATCTGCCCCTCAGATGGATTGTTAATTCAGATTTGTTACTCCAAACTAACTAACTTCAAACAAACTTACTGAAAATCAGACTTCTTTATTTAATATAATTACTACTACTTCTAATGCAAAAGGCAAATTTCCTCTGTGTGATCTGCAGCTTCTTTACTCCAGCGTTGTTTTAGAGAAGTGGAGGGACTGCTCCGAAGTAAATGGATCACGGATCGTGCCAGTCCTCACACACTTCATTGGGAGTTAAATCCCACTGACATCCATAGGCCTATTTTGAAAGGAGATGGTTTTGGATTTTGCAGCAGAAGCCCCTCGCAATTCTTTCACGGGCAAACATCTGGGGCAGAACTGCCATGGGTGTGCTTAGGATTTACTCCTGAGGAAGTGCGTGGGGGATTAGCAGGTTGGCAGCAGATAGATGCAGCCAGAGCGAAAAGGATGCCTGACTAAAATGGCTGTTTTCGCAAGATAGGCCCCACTCGCCTTTTCTTTCTGTGAGATTTTTCTCTTTTCCTGCACCAACCAGCCTCCAGCTGTGCTTGCAGAATCGGGATTTTCTGGTGTTCCGGTTCAGATACCAAGCGGGTAATCCGCTTTCCCGTATTTTAATCCAGATTAAAGAACAGCGTGTCCTAGAGGCACCTGGCCTTCCATTACCTGATAGCTGTTTCGCTGTTGCTGCAGCCTCGCTCAGGCCCCACTCTGGGGCAGTAATTCGAACACCGAGGCTTTGCGCCAAAAGCTACAGTACCGATTCCAGTCCAAAAAAGAGGAAATAGAAGTGAATTGTAGAGGACTATTTACCAACCGGCAATTTACTCTTACCAACGCGGTATGCTACCATTTATATTGTCCTGCGAAGTGGTGGTGAAAATCTGAGTACACCTGGTCCGAAATCCTCCCTTACCCTGGTAGCATAGGACCCGCTTATCAAGTGGTTTCATGGACGTAATTTTTTTCTCCTATTAACTCATAATTAGGCGTATTTGAGAGTTAACAGCCACACTTAGATTAAATGTCTGTCCATAACTAGCCTGCTATGTATATACCACTCATTTTTAGGTGGTATCCTTCTTTGAATATATTGGTAGCTGCACAAGACTTTCACCCCTTCCTTTGTATAAGGAAACTACATTTATTTAATAAATTTTGAAAACATTCTAGATAGCCGAATAATCTTAAGAAATCTTGAAAGTCACCCCCCCCCCCACATATATATCCATGATGGATATATCATTAAGTTCATTAGGATGTGCATTGCAGCCTACTGTTTTGTGGTAGAGAATACTAGATCGTGAAACCGAGTGCTACGGTCGAGTGTACCTAGATCTACGGAGAGCATTCCTGCCACTGTTTCGTTAATAAATATAAGCTACAGTCAAGCGTTACCGGCAAAATTGACTTCAGCACCGTGGACAGCGGTCAGGTTCTGCCCGTTTCCAGTATGCAGACAGTGATGGTTTGCCTCCCTTTGTTCACCCGCGGTTTTAGGCCCAGGCTAAACAAAGACAGCCATAAAAATGGATGCTCAAGGGCCACATCACCCACCCACTCTAGCACCGCTCTCTTTACCGAAATGCTCTGCAGATACTGTATATTACACCACTTTTTTTAAAAAAAAGGCAACCACGATATTTTAGCTTTAACCCGCGGACAGAAACCTAGGGATTTTCCAGCTTTATGCCATCTTCAGCTCATCACCATCTCGTGGAGAACAATACTGAGAAACCGAAGTGTCTCCCCGCAGGACCTTCTCTAACTTGACGCAGATTACACGGGATGAGTGTATAATCAACAAACATAGCGATGCCATCATATTATCAAATGAATTTATTTTTTATCCGTCGCCTTTACATGATTTAGGCAAGAAGCTCTGGAAAAACAACAACTGTGAACCTACCTGTGATGTGTAAGAGACATCCCGCTGCACCTTTAATGATAAGGCAAGGGGTCTAGAGGAAATAGGGCGCCCGACACCACACAAATAGGACTAGCGCCTTAGATGGGAGTAGAAGAACTTGCATTGGCTCGGGGCTTTTCTAACCCTGTCTGTGGGGGAGTCAAACCAGCTCTTCCACGGTGTCTTCAAGCTCCGCTCTTGGCATTCACCGCGTGCCTTAATTGTATGACATTAAATCAAGGTCCGCTGTGAACACGGAGAGGCAAAGCCTCGGATTTGTCACGTTCTCTCTGCAAACAAAATGGCAAGCGACCTTTAAGATGAAAGAAGGCAAAGCAACCCCCGCCCTCATCTTCAGCGCACCGCCCCCCCCCCCCGCGCACCCCGCTTTATGCTCCGGGCCTGGCTTTAAATTCGAGGCCGCTTCCTTAGCCCATCTGCCAGTTCCACCAGGCAAGAGTCTGCTTAAAGATTGCCTCGAACGCCACCTAGTTAAGCTGCTCTAATGTAGCCAGCTCGTTTTCCCCCTCTTTAATTTCTTAAGACCACAGAATGACACGGCTTTGCGCTGATTGCTCCTGAAGAGGAGAGGATTTCGCCTGCCCTCCCCTCTCCCATCACACGAGCCATTCCTGCGCATCAGGGACATTTAAGCATCGCCATCCTTTCTCTGTTAAAGGAGGGTTCTGGATATCTACCCTATATAAACATATATTAGTCGTGTAGCGCGATGTGCGCCAATGAGAGAGGCAGGATGCGTGTCGACTTGCTTTGTAAAGCGGAAAACATTAACTCGAGAGCACCTGCCCATTCCCGGGAGAGTTTGGGCAGCCCATCTGGTTTGGCTACAGGGACTGTGCCATAGGAAGTGGAAGAGGAAAGAGGAGGAGGAAGAGGAGGAGGAAGAGCGAGACAACTCAACAACAGAAACACGGCTACGGTTAGGACTTGGCAGCGTTTCAACGGGCGTCAAATCCGCAGTGGCTCTGAACTCTGGAGGACTTCTGCAAGGACGCTGGAACAGGCCATCAGTGATCAAAGAAACCAGCCCGAAACCTGGACAGATCGACCTCTGCCCATTGGCGCCTCTGAAGTTTCGCCTGAATGCCTTTCGCTCAACTGCTGCGACGCTCTACTCAGATCCCAGTGGAAATGGGTGGTTAAAGGACGTGGCTCTCTTCTCCCAAGTCTCCCGTGGCTGGTGGCATCGGACTCCGGAGCAAGCGGGCGGAGGGCAGGTCGCGCCCCGGAGGCCTTCTGCGTCATACCACCCCGGTGTCCTAGGAAAGAGAAGCAAAGGCGAAGAGGTTAAGGGGGGAGGAACCGACGCCTGAACTTTACGGCTGTCCGACGGCCGAAAATGACAAAGGCAGCTGATGTAGGGGGGAGGTTGTGGGGGATTTAAATAAGCAGGAGGGCAAAGCAAGAGGAGGAAGGGAGGGTCTGCCCCGTCTCAGGAGGAGAGAGGCTGGAGTTCCCTCCTAGCCAAGCAGCAGGAGCAATCCGGATACAATTCGGATCCATTCGGAACGCAAGCAGCACAGTTCCCATTGCTACTAGGACCGCAGGATCGGCCCCAATGACAGCCCCGCCAGCTACAAAGGACGTTGCCGGAGCTCTGCCTCGGACCCAAGCGGCGTTAACCCTTTACTTTCTCCCCGTGCAAAACAAAACAAACAAAAACCCAAACAAAATCAAAACCGAGGGAGGCATCAATCCACCATGTGGGAATCTCAACAAAGCAATGTATTAAGGCGCGCGCGCGCGCAGGCACACGAAAAAAGGTTACCCTTCCCCCCAGTTACACACAACGCCCCCCCCCCCTTACTCAAGAAACAGAGGAAAATGCATCGATCGCCTTCAAACCTTCAGCGAGCCTGATCTCTCCGAGTGTCTCGGAGAGGCATCCAGCGACCTCCTTTCTTTTCTTTCTGTTTATTTTTTTCCGGGGGGAACTTGGTTCGGAGCGGTCCGGTGTGCGTGTGCGCGCCCCTCGCTCGCTGCTCCAGAATTAGGGATTAATGGCTCTCCAGCCAAACAAATAAGGCATCTGCCTCCCGTACAAGAGGATTACACGGGGCTGCTGACGTCACCAGGCAGGCAGATGTTGGCTCCCAAAGTCCTGATCATCTCCCCGTGTCCTTGAAAGCAGCCCCTGCGCTCAGCCAGCAGCGAGTTCGAGCCCCAGCCGGAGCTCCAGCCCCCGCCCCCGGCTGCCTGGGGGTCTGCTGGGACCAAAAGCCCGACTTAAGTCCCCGCGGAGAGCATCTCCCGCTTCGCCCTTCTTCACGGTCCACCTTTTCCCCGGGCTGAAAGCCTCTCTGACGCCGCCTCAGCTTCGACCTCGCTTCGCTATGACAGCCCCATCCGGCGCCCAATCTCTGCCCAAAGGAGAGGCTGGACCTCCCCTCGCGGCCTCCATCCGGCCCGGAGGACAAGAGGACACCCTGCTTTCCACAGAGCACAGATCCTGCCCACCCCCTCACCCGCAGCCCTGCTCCGGTTGCCACAGAGTGTCCTCATTTACCAGCAACAGAAGGCTGTCTCCAGCTCCCAGCCTCTCTTGCCCCCACCCCTTCCATGAAATGAGAACAGATTTGCTTTAAATACTCCAGGCGCAGGAGAGAGGAGGCGGGGGGAGGGGCAGGGAGGGTTGATCGCAGCTAAGCCTGCATTATATAAAATCCAGAGTCCTTCCTCATCGCAACGAGGAGAAGGGGGGGGGAGCGGCGGGGGGAGGGGGAAGAGAAGAAGAGTTTTGCCCAGTAATTAATGCAACTGCTGTAGATTCTCTAGATTACTGCGGAAGGATTATAGGACGTTCTTCTCCTCTGTGTACCAGCAAGCTGGTGGAACAAATTTGGAATTGGGTGAATCCACACATGCAGGCACACGCATCTCAGCAGACAAGTCGGGGTTTTTTTGTTTTGTTTTTGTTTTGTTTTCATTCTTTGGCAAAAGGAGAACCCAGAGCACCCAAACACCAGCATTTAGCCACATATTGTTTTAGCATCCATGGTGTGTCTCAAAATTCCCAACACTTCTTAGCGAGGACGATAAAGAAGTACGAGGTGTAATAATAAAATCAGAGACCTCACCCCTAAGGTCATTTGGTCGTCGGACAGCCGGCTGACTTCCCAAGAGCTGACACGCATGCGGTAGTTAAGGTGGTACAGGGTTGTCTGTCTGTAACCGCCCACAGAGGAAGGACCGATGCGGATTGAGGGCGAGCGCCTCGGAGGCGCGATCCACAAACCTCTCGCTCCGTTGACTTGCGTGACACTGCGCCAGAGTCAATGCGGGCGGCCTGGTGGATTGTCAACACCCAAGTAAATCCTCCAAAGTTTTGGGCCAAGTTCCTTCAACTGCTTATTCCAGAGGAGGTCAGAGCTGCAGCCCTCCTTTCGCAAATCAACCCCCCCCCCCAAAAAAAAAGCGGGGGTGGGAGTCGAAACCATCTATTTGCTTTCAGGAATCCAGGAAAGAACAGCAGTGTCCTTTGTGGCTGCGGTGCTGACACAGTCAAGATAAGGAGTCGCTCTGCTGCTGAGAGATGGAAATGGCAGTCTGTCTCTTTGCCTCTCTTGAAGGCCTTGCACCCTTAGTTCGTGTGACAAATAGCCAGAGAGAGAGAAAGACTTGGATAGAAACTTCGGGGTTTGGTGTCGTCTCTTTGTGCGGGTTTTAGAAGGCCCGAGAAGGCTTTAAAATGCTTGAGAAGGCTTTAAAAGCCTGATTTGAACCGAAGAGTAACGCTTTTTGCCTGCAAGCTACGACTGTTGCTTTGCTTTGCTCTAAAGTCGATGACTCATCAGCTCAGTCTCTCCGAATCAAACAATGGTTTCAATCACTCCAGTCCGACAACTAGGCAAAACTCGACCTTCGTGTCCCTTGTGTCATGAGAAGAGCAGATCGCCAATACAGAAGGCGGGGTGGAGGGGAGCGAGGCTGCCTTTCGTCTTGCGCTCTATAGATCGTTCCTGTGTTATCTTTGTCTGTCAGTGTGGCATTTAATTTTTCCAATCGGGGAAGTTGGCCGCTGATAAAATCAATTTAATTTATACCAGTGTCACTCAGCTAATGGAAGAACTGAACTGTATCTTTTCTTTTGTCTTAGAATTCGAAAGGATACAGAAACACACACACACACACACACACAAGCGCTTTCTTTGGCTGGTGACAAAAAAATGTGTGCGGTTTTGTAACTGCTTAAGAATGGTCTTTGAGGGCTTAGTCTGCAGTGGGGCATGGCAGAGGTGCTTCTGCACGGTTTGACACATTATACAACTGTATGAGATGGGATGGGGGGGGGGGACGACAACACGCAGCACAGACGTTCAAGAAAGGCAGTTCCACCAAATGCCTGCTTGGAATGATGGCCTCCAGGACGATAATATTGATATTATTATTCCATCGAGATAATCCTACTTTAATATCCGTTCGCTGTCCATGGTTTTGATCTCTATGACGAGCGACAGAAAGGGGTCCATTTTAACGCATGCACATCGCTTTGCTTTCCACAGTTTCGATTTATTTATTTTTGTTTTGTTTTAGCAGGCTGTCATAAGGCGATTTTTTTTTAATGCTACATTTCTCCCTGATAAATTCTTGTTTTCTTAACAATAACATTGACATTAAAAGGAAAGGGTTTATATAATAAATACTGTCTTAGCCAACAGAAAGTGAATAATTTTTTTAAAAGTTATCATGGGCGTTCCTGTTGTTTTAGTAAAGCTGTAGATTACAGTACGGATTTCAGCAGGATGGAGGGAGTGTAGAGACAGAGCCGCACAGAGATTCATTGGTTGGTCAACGGAAACCACTTTTCTGCTTCTTGGCTGTACGAAACACTAGTGCACCAATGTCTAACAATTATACACGACTTCGATACGAATATAAATAGAATACGTAAAAAGAGGCAGTAACAGAACTGAAAAGAATTATCGATTCTGGAGAAGTGGAGCCTTTTAAAAAAATTATTTTAAAAATTGCTACAAGAAATTAAACAACCCAAAGCATTTTAAGCAAAAAACATATGCACACAGATTTGGATCTTAATAAATCACTTATTTCTGCCAGGATTTCTACAACTTTACGAAACCGGAAGGACAATCTTCCGGATGGTCATTATTTCCGCACAGCAGAATATCTCCTTTTTTGCAATATCTTTCGAGTCCGTAACAATTAACTGAAAACAGCAGCAGCAGCATCAACAACACACCCGTTTCCTTATGCACGGACTGTGTGCTATTTATTGGCTCTAAGCGTTCAGCCTCCTATTGAAAATGAAAAACGGCACAGAGCGGTGAACTGTTGCGATCAAAATTCCCCCACACCAGGCGGAGCGCAACGTCTGAAAAAGGAAAAGTATCTTATTCTGCCCCCCCCCCCGCGCGCCCTCCTACTATAGGACGATGCTTTCTCTGAGTTAGCTCCCAGTCTGCCCTAGGAAACTGTGATCTTCCGCTTGGGTGATATGGGGCTAGACTCTTTCCCCATGAACAGGACAGATGGCTGCCTCGCAGCCCCGCTCGTCTCCAAGGCGGGCCGACTGACTTTTGCGCATGGGTCACCATCGTGGCCGGCTCCGAGGCACGCATGGGCGTCTTCCGCACTGACAGGAGGTGGAAGAGAACCAGAGGGCGAGATTTGCAGCTCTCCAGCGAGCGAGGGGCTCCTTTCAAAGGACCAGTGGGGTTTAGGAGAGGGATGCCTCTTCTCTCACTCTCCTCCCTCCTTCCTTCCCTCCCAGAAAAGCCCGGCCTCAGCACAATGGCCCCTCGCCATTTTCCCCGGGCATCACAGCACAAAGCCGCGGCGCGCAGCTTCAGCACCACACAAAGGAAGGCCCGTCGGAAGGCTTTCACGCTGCCCTTCCGCCAGCACCGCCACCTTGGAAATTGTCCCCACGGAGAGAGAGATCCCGCGGACGCGCGCGCCCACACCAGAGCAGGGAGGGGGCACCGACCGAGGCGGCCATTGATCTGCCTGGGTTTTAGGGGAACCTCTCACCAAAGCGGCAGAGAGAAAGAGAAAGCGGTGGTGGGAGGGAGCCCTGAAGGCGGGCCAGCCCCGGGCAAAAGCAAGCAAGCAAGCAAGCAAGAAAACAAACAAAAACACGCATTATTACTGTTACGATTTTGAATGGTGGCGTCCCAACCGAAAGCTGAACCGCTCCCTCTGCGCATCCAAGCCGGCAGACCTCTCCAAGCAGCCGCGCACCACTCGGCTCAGCAAGCGCCTCTGAGCGCCCACCGATCGGGCAGCAGCCGGTGGTTTTCTGCCCGCCTCCACAGACGCCCCCCACCCCCACCCTGTCGGGTTATAATCTCCCCAGGCAGACCTCGACTTGCCCATCTGCTGCTCGGCCCCAGACGGCACGTGAGGGGGCTCACTCTGCCGCCGCCCCGCCCCACAACCCGCGGGCCGCAACTCTCGGGCCTTTCCTGCAGCCGCCGCCGCCGCCGCTGCCTCCGTCCCCCCCCCCCCTTCCCGTTGAATTTGCCTCCCGGCCGGCGATGCAACCCCCAAAGCCCCGCGACGGCCCGGGTTGTTCCAGTGACGCCTCTTGCAGCGGTACTTACGGCAGTCAGTCAGTCCGGCTAGGTGGGAGAGGGAGAGAGAGGGAGCCGTTGGTAGTCCCAGGCGCTAGAGGACGAGGCGCGTCCGTCCGCCCAGAGGGAAGGTCTGCAGAAAAAGGGCCGGCCCGGCACCTTTGGCCGGGAAGATGCACGCCGCTGTCCGCTTGACATCCAGCCGGGAAGCGGAGCCTGCTCGCCTCCCCGGCTGCCCGCCCGGCTTGTTGGCTGCGCTGCTGCTGCTGCTGCTGCAGCGCCGCCTCGCTGCTCGCCCCCTCCCTCGCCCCCTCCTTCCTCTGGCGCGCACCCGGCGTCCCTCATTCCTCTCCGCTTCCAATAGAGGGCAGGTCGCTTCCTGCATCCTAATCAGCGGCATCAGGCCTCGGTTCCCACTTCGCAGGCACCTCTTTAGCAACCCCACGGGGGCTGCTGCAAGCACAAAAGAGCAGCTCTGGCCGCTGCCTCCAAGATGTGTTACATGGCCGCGGCCTGTCCTCCATGCGGGTCGCTTTCCACCACCGCTACCACCCTCTCCTTCTCCCTCCCTCCCTCCCCATCTCTCTCTGGCATAATGAAATCATGGGTGTCTGCCTCCCCCTCTGAAAAAGATCACGTCAAGTTGGAGTGGTCGGAAAATTGATCGTTATGCGCGCGCGCAGGCAAGAGATCCGTGTAAACTGCTGAGCGCCCCCCTCTCTCCACCTCGGACCTCCCTCACCCTACCCCGCATGCTCCCCGCATCCCGCAAAGGTCACGCAACCCTACAATCCGCACAATTACTTTCCCGTACAGTCCGGAAAGCAACAAAATCTCTCCGAAAGGATTACAGGCATTTTCCAAAGGGGAAAAAGGAAAAAAAAGAGAAGACTTTAATCTTAAATAGAAGGGGTGCGTGTTCGTCAACAATATATTAGATTCCAAACAAATATCCAGGATTATAAATATATTTATTTAATCTAGTCACCTACAAACGTAGCATTGCAATCAAACAGCGGAGCTCAGCTTTTGAGATTTATGTCTTGCACATTCACGCAGAGCCCCACGCAGTCTTTCTATTTCAATCGCTTAAGGAGGTTGCTGTTGTTGTTTTAAAAAATTGCGCTCTGTACCTTTTAAAGGAAAACACGCATATGTACATAATGAGGTGGATGTTTTCCCCCCTTTAAAAACATTAATCTCTTATTTATGGAGAACCACAGACATTTACTGAATGAGTACGTTTTAGCCAAATATAAGGGGATTGTTTTTGTTGTTATTATTAAAAAGGCGAGATTGATGTACAGTATTGAGCCATAGTAACACACACACACGCAGAAAAGACACGTGCACTCAAGGCAGAGGTAAGGGCGCCTTGCGCTGCGCGCCTAGGCACAGCCCCCCCTCCTCCCGCCCGCCCGCCGGCCTTTCGGAACTGGAAGCTCTTCCCTTTGGAGATTATTCCCCCCCCCCCAATGCCGATTGACCGCTGCCTTGCTAATGTGGAGGCAGGGAACTCCGGGGCGGGAGAGTCTTCTGTCAACAGGCAGGGGAATGAGATGCTAAAAAGACTCCGGTGTAGTTCCTTGGGCATCGAGGAGCTTCCTGAAGCGGGCTGGCCTTGGGGCGGGGGGAGACAAGGAAAGAAGACTGGCAGCAGCAAAGAGCTCTGGGGCTGTCAATGTTTCCAAAGCAAACCTTCTCTCTGTTAATAACGCGCATGACCCTCAGGAAGGGGTCTGCATGCCTTTCCTCCCAGGCTGGTCCATTGCGTAGGATAGGTCACCAGGGAGATGTCTCTCTCCCCCCACACCTTGGGAGGGGTGTCTCTAAGCCTTGGTTATATAAAGTTTCCCCCTTGGTGCTTTCTTTGCCGCCGCCCCTCCCGTCAGCAGATTCCAACTGTCCTAGCTCAAATGGGTCCTAATCCGACTCTAGGGGAGATTAAAGAGCCAGAGATAGCTGTATTTAGGATTACCAAAACGAAATGAAGGAATCTAATCCTCCACCTCTCTCTTTTCCCCCACCCCTTCTCTCGCCCCCCCTCCCGCACATGTATTTTCTAGTTTTAGTCATGATTTCTCTCTGTCTTTCTCTCTCAGACCTCATGTTACCTTTGGGTGTTTTTAAATAAACGACATGAAATACGTGGAAGGAAGGGAGACGCGGCTAGACGGATCTCGAATGGCGCTTATGCTTATGGCTTGGTGGAAATTCACTGGGTCAAGCCATGCCGGAAGGCAACTGAAGGTGATGGGTTAAGAAGGGACGGGTCGCCAGGTGCCCGTGGATCTCCGAGGGGAGATTACAGTTTCTTCGAGTTCTTCGCCACGTGGTAGAGACTGGTTAATAGCGAGAATCCAGCTGTCCGGACTACCTACTAAGGCCTAACGGAAAGATACGAGGAAAGTGGAAGCGATCGTATCTACTATTAAAAACACTTGGCGTGTAGGAAATGGTTCTGTTCTGATAGCAATTCACAGCCCTTTCCGGAGATGCTAGGCCAAATAAATTAAAATAAAATGGAATTAATATTAGGGGCTTGCATTTTTTCAAACAAATGAGAAGAATATGGTACATCCAGATCGAATGGGTTTTTTTTATGGTGTGGGGGACAGAAGTGTGCAGTGTCAGAGACCAAGTTGGGTGGGTGTGTTGGGCAGGAAATAGTTGGAATATTGTTGAAAAATTCTGCCTGGAGATTAGAACTCCTTTTTGGCTGTCAATAATCTCCTCGTGGAATCAGTAGCGAAGCCTCCCATGAATTCTACGGTTTCTGGATCTGCAGCAGTGGTGTAGTGGAACATTTCATTTTAGAGCAGGGGCTGTGACGTAATCTCCTGGAGCGATTGCTTCTCTCTTGTAGTGATGATGTCATCTCTTGATGATGCCGTCTCCCCGGGCAATTTTCAGCGCCCCTAGAAGCTAAGCCCAGGAAGAGGCTGGTTACATTGGCGTAGCTGCGGGTTAAAGGTTAAACTGCCCCTTTTAATTTGAAACATCCCAAAAAAGAAAGAAGTCCTTTTTATTATGACCAAGCTTTTGAGTCCTCCAGAGCGCCTCATTAGGCTGTGTTAAACCAAGTGGGAGTGAGATTAAAACCTGACTTGGTCTTGATACCACACTGTCTGAACTGGTCAAAGTTGATATCGGTTTGTCTAGGGCGCAGCTATGGGGACTTTACTGTGGGGACACGAAAAGCGCCTGCACTTCAGAATTTGCCGCTGGCTGTGAGCTGCCCCACTTTAAATTCCAAGCCAGCTCCATTGCTTATAGTTCCTAGTTGCAGTGCAACTCAGCCTACGTGACCGGTGGTGGGGATTTGAACGAGTTTCCCGCCCCCTTATTCCGAGGCAGCTCCTATAGCTCAATGCCTGCTACAACCAGCGAGGCATTTCTCCGGACAGGGCCGCGCTAGGGGGCGGGAGAAGAGCGCTCGGAGTCCAAGGTGTTCTTTGTGATTTCGTCACAAGGGATATTAGCATATCAATAGGGGAGAGGGAGAAGTACGGGCGGGGGAGTGAGTGGACGCCTTGGCCCTCCCTCTTCCCTTCCTTAGCTTTGCCGTGGATCTCCAAGCCATCCAATCCTAGGCTGGGCTAAAAGTGCAAAGAAAGGCAACGTGTGTGGACCACCAGCTCCATCCCTTTGTCTCCCCATCCCTTTTGGCGGACAGAAACCATAAGCATCCCCGGTCTCTTCCCGCACTCGGGTCCCCAAGGCACCCTTAGACACCCCAATCCCCACTGCACACATTAAAGCACACCCACCCAAAGAATGGGAGGAACTGTAGTTTCTTAAGGGTGCTGGGAATGGTAGATCTCCCAGGAGCAAACTACAGTTCCCAATTTGGGAGGGAGGATGTGCGTTTCAGTTCTCCCTTGGCGGCTTTAGGAAAGCCTCGGGTTTTCGCCTGTAAAATGGGAACAAGGCTGATAGACCTTACTGAGCGGCTGAAAAACACTCAACACCCAAGGAGCTTCTCAGGCGACGGGGTGGGCAGAAAGAAACGTTCACATTGCTTAATTTCCTTCACTTCGCTTTTCCTGTGTCTGGGAAGTTTGGAAGATCATTAATGACCCCATCTCGAGGACTGGAAGTAGCAGCAGCTGCAGTGATATTATTTCGAGTAATTTGATCAATACTCGGGCAAAGCTCGTGGGCCGAAGTCGAAGCGCTTTTGAGATCAGTTCGATTTGATGGGAGAGTGAAGCTCGTGTCCGCCTCCCCTTGAAATCCATTGGACTGAAATGTGCTGGCCTTTGGTGCGATTTCCCTGAACTCCCCACCCTTTTGCGATCCTCTACACGCTTAACACCCCTTGGACTCAAAAGGTCTCACTTCTGAGATGACACGTCTAGCATTGCACGGCCAGTGTTTGTTGTCGTTCCCAGACGTCACCAAACTGGCTTTTCCTCTCTCGCTCTCTTCTCCTCTCCCTGACTCGACCTTGTCGGCTTCTCCCTCGCGATCGCTTTTCTCTCCGCCTACCTTCAGTCTCCCGTCTTGGTCCCAGATCCACGCCAAACGGATGTAAACGTTATGGCAATGGGGGTGGGGGTGGGATAAACTGAAAAAGGAGAAATTGCTGTTGAGTGATACAGCTGTTACGAAATCTCACACAAATAAACGGCGCGCCCTGCCTTTTCCAACCACTTTCAAAGAGAAAAGAGGGGGGGGGGGGGGGGAGGAAGAGAAGAAAGATCTGAACTCGAGGATTTAAAACCCAGCCTGGAGTCGCTCACAAACGTATGCTCAGTCTGAGTGGACGCGTGTTTCTGTGCTCAATACAATAATGCCGCGCTCGCCTCTAGCTACCGAGCTGGAGGCGAAGCGCCACTTAGGTTGCAATCTAGGCAGCGAGTCCCATTGAACTGAATGGGGCTTGCTTCTAACAGGAAACGTATCAGCTTCCATAAAAGCAGGTCCGAATCTAGGCACGTGGTTTGAACCTGCTGGGTCAACCAAGGGAGAGTTTCGGAAGGCTGCCCTATGAACTGGGAGTAAACTGATTGAAATCAACGGGACTTACTGCGGAGTAAATAAGAGAGCGGAGCAGGTGGTCGTTGTTGCTTTAACTGCCTGCCGCGGAATAACAGTTTGCTTTTCTTTCTTTTTTTTAGTGGACACGAAATGAGAAGTCAGGTTTTGCCTTGCCAGATTAAAAAAAACCCGAATGAGTGAGTAAAGTTTACGATTAAAATAATGGTCTCTAGTGGTCTCTCTCCCCTGTGTTCTTCAAAACGCACGTGCGCGCACCAGCTAGGCAAAGTAAACTCTTGTTCCAAGTTGCTAGTGCTGTCGATGGAAATGAGGTGGTCAAGAAGAAACAGTGGCGAAGGCCTCGGCTTTGCCTCCCTCCCAATGAAGCATTAGAGAGGCCCTTTTGTGGCTGCAGCAGCGGCAGCGCACCATTTTGACCTGGAAAGCCACAACAACATCCTGCTTTGCTTGAGCTGAATTCAAAAAGCCTGAGGGATGTAAACGCGGGGTAGGAGGGTAGGAGGCGCGGGAATCACCCATTCTGAATCTGTTTCTAGAAAATCCAGGCTAACAGCCATCGCAGAAAGGGGGAGGGGGGGAGAGGCGGACAAAAAGAAAAGTCCAGGGCTGCTGCAAAAATTCCCTTTCTGACCGGGATGTGAAAAGGGGCTTTACATTCTGTGTGAAATCTCCGTTGTTGTTTGGCAAACAATGGGCGACTGGAAGGCTGAGGGAATGAATAGGCAATCCGCAGGATGCGTGCGGGTCAGTGCTTGGGGTCTCCGTCCTAAAGCCCTCTTTCTCAGCTTGCCACAATAAAGTAGCATGAGGTTTTAAGGCTTTGCTGGGTCACCGGCCATCTCCTATTATTCTACACTTCACAACAACAACACACACACACAATCCAGCCCCCCCCCGTTAATCAGCACTGACCAGAGGCCCCTTTTGGAAACAAGAGGAGCAGAGTTGAAGAAAGACTCTCTCTCTCTCTCTCTCTCTCTCTCTCTCTCTCTCTCTCTCTCTCTCTCACACACACACACACACACACACACACCCCCTCAACAGGCCCTCCTGAAAGCAAGATCTCCTATTGGCACTTTGGACCAAAGTTTTCCACCCCCCTTTCCTTTTATCATAACAAAGCTTCCAACTCAGACCACAAGAGAACTGGACTTTTCTCCCCCTGTTTCTGGCCTTCTCATTCTTTCTCTCTCTTTCCTTGGCTCTGAAGATGATGGAGACTTTGTTGCAAGTAAGGATGCCTTTAGGTCAAATGGCCCAGGCCTAGCTGGGAGCTGAGATTGATCCTGGAAGGGAAAGCTGCTTCCTGAGCATCTACTTTGGTGAGGGAGTTAAAAGTGGAAAGGGGTTTGGGTGTGTGGGTGTGTGCAACTGGGCCATGTGCTTTAGAGCTGATGGATTAGATGTCATTCCTGAAGTTGTCTGAGGATTTCTTTCATAGTGTAGTGTATTGACTCTGGCAGGAGTTTGTGTTGCCTAGTACTGTCCAGTGTAGAATGCTTGCTACTAACTAGAAGGGACTATTTTGTACATTAAAAGGGTGGGGAAATTATTTCTTTACAAGTAGAGATGGCAAAAGACCTTCCCAACTCTACAGTGTTATGATTCTATGATACGTGATTATGATTCATGCTTTAAAGTATAAATGACTGTTTCTTTGTTTGGGTATTTTTTAAAAGTTCAAATTTATTTTAAGGTGAAGGATTTATTGAATTGCCCAGAAAGCAAATCTCTATATAATCTGCAATGTATGGGTATAATAACTTGTTGATGCCTATATATCAAACCCATGAGAGGTCCCCCCCTTTAAAACAATAAATTTGGTACTACTGTTTCTCCCTCCTAAATGCAATTCATGAGAGGTTAGTCCCACTGAATTTACCTCCAAGGGCATTACTAAGGCTGCAGTCCTATGCACACTTATTTGGGAGTAAGCACCATTCAACAAAGTGGGACTTGCCTCTGAGCAAACAGAGCTAGGACTGAGTTGTAAAGGAGCAATCATGTGCACACTTGGGACTAAGCTCCAGTGAAGTCAGTGGGGCTTACACCCAAGTAAGCATGCACAGAATTCCACAGCACATTTAATTTGATTGGAAGCAAGATAGCTTCTTCTTCTTTTCTTTTTGGAAAAAAAGGAAATAGATAGTTTTCTCTGCCAGACTAAACTGCCCAGGCTTTGCAGTTGTTGTTAAAGGGCAGAGCCTTATATGTACCTGAGTGGAAGAAAGCAATTTGTACCTGTGAAGAGATTGTACAAATTGAATCCCTTGTGTATCTTAGGGTGGGGTAACTTATGCTGTTCAAATGATTTATTCTGGGGTGGGAGAACTTGCTTTCTTAAAAGGAGTCTTTTCGATTTACAAAATGGTGGAGGATCCTTTTTAGTAAATAATTCCTAAAAGGAAAAAAAAAGATGTGTGAATCAGGGTGGTATCGCTAAACAGGTAAAAGCACTCAGATAAACTTGAAATAAAGTATCTGCACAATTATCTAGATGGGATTCTTTGTGGTATGCATATTCAGGGGGGTTTTTTTGGACTGCAGGGGCCCACACTCAGGGCTTTACTGATGAAGACAAGGAAGATCTTTTATGACACCACCTAAGGATTTCCCCTCATTCACACTGGGAACCCCAAGACTTGCACCATTTATGAGATATTCACATCCCTGCTTACAGTAGTAACATTGTCTGTCTCCTCTTTTTTGTCCTCTCAGGATTGTGTTCCTCAGATTTGCAGAAGTTGACATTTCAGTAAAGGAGTAATCAAGTGTTATCTAAATTATTTAGAGCCTGGGATTAAAGGCCTTAATGCTGAGTGCTGACAAGCTTTCAAATGTAGTCTGGGGAGGGGAAAAGTTTTGTATTCTCTCCTCTCTGTATAGACTTTGAAAATAATTTCGATATGTACTGTGAATTGTTTTTATTTTTTAGAATTTATGCACAGGGAGGATGAATAATTCTTTTACAAGTCATTCTCCAAAGGAATTAATAAGACCCTCCAAAATACAACCCAAGCCTATTACACCCAGGATTGTGGCATCTGTAATGCCATTCTTTTAGAAGATCAGTTGCTTTCATAGGTACTTGTTTTTAAAAAGAGCCCTATTGTTTTGAAACTCTTTGTTGGTTTGGTACACAGAGTGTGCATTAATTCAGTAAATCTTCATATTTTCCCTGTTAATCTTCTGCATTTGGAAGCTTTGATCCAGCATTCCTTGTCTTCCCAAACTCCCACTGACTTCCTTCTCATGTGTACCACAGAATAACTGTGACAGTTAATCACAACATTTAACCTTCTCATTTAATGTTGATAAATGTCAAATTCTACTCCAGCATATGGCTTCGGTTGGGTGATTTGAATATATGTTTATTTAACTTAGATTTTCTTCTTTTCTTCTTTTTCCTCCTTTTTTTGTAAAGGCAAGTTACCATATCAGTAAATTCTACTATAATGGTATACACAATTTCCCGTTCATTCTCATATGTTGTAGTACAGGGAACAGATTGCAGTATATTTAAATGGGGGGTAGCCTGGTGTGAATTTAATGCATGGTACCAGAATGAGATTCTCTTTGACATACCATTTAGAGCTAATATTATCTTAGATAATGGGCAACTTTCCCCTGGTTTGCTGACAGAGAAAAGGAAAATGTCAAGGTTAGGTTTTGCAAAGTGTTATATTTGAATAACATTCACATGTTCTCCTAAATTAGTAAGATTGCCCCCCCTTACTTGTATTAATATGCCATTTTATAAGGTCAAATTCTACCACATTTTCTCATGCTGTGGAGTACGGTATTCTATCATTGGCCTCATCAACTTTAAAGTGTAGACTCTTGATGCTGGGAGGAATGGCTATACTTGTCCCATAGGGATGTATGGGAGTGCTTGTAGCAGAAAGGGAGAAAGGCTCCTCGTATATTACAATATCCTTACACAATTCTCTAGTGACATAAATTACCCATTTCTGATTCATAGAAAGTGTCATTAATCAAGTAGCATTGGAATAAAGATGCGCACAAAGTCATGATTAGGTGATTGTACCAAGTGTTGAAAATGTTGAATTTAGATGTTAACCATCTGAATGTGTTTTATATATTTTTTTATAAGGCATGAAATGGTGGGGAAACTGGTGGACAGTAGGAATATGCCGTTTACAGTAGAATCCTACACATATCTGCTCAGAAGTGTCTCACAGAGTTACTCATTTGTACTCATTGTGCTGTTTGTGAATGACTTTAATAGATTTCATGGAGATGGCAGGGATCAAGCCTGCATAAAAAATATGTGCTCTACCACTCAGCTAAGGTCCTTCCTCTAGTATAAAAGTTGTGTAAAGGTATCATCCTAGAAAACACATTATTTGTTCTCAATGGGACTGCAGAGTAGATGTGTATAGAGTTGTGCTATCAGTGGATTAATTGGTTAGACTGCCGTGCATCCCATACATGTCTACTCAGAAGTCATAGAATCATAAAACTATAGGGTCATCTAGTCTCACCCCTGCAATGCAGGAATCTTTTACTCAACATGGGGCTGAAATCTACCACCCTGGGGTTAAGGGTCTCATGCTCTACTGACTGAGCTATCCAGCTCTACATCAGTCTCATAGAGCTTAATAAGGCTTACTCCCAGGTTAGTGGGAGTTAGAACGCCTGAATCAGTTAAAATACTTTGACGGGTTAAAAAAAGATGCCTCCTATTGCAAAGGCAACAGATTTCCTAAAATGTTGTTTTTGTTTAATCTATTTAACCTGGTAAGCTGCTTTAAAACAAGTCAGGCTATTTGTTCAGCTGGTCCAATTTCATCTGCTCTGACTGGCAGCTTCCCATTATAAATATAACTTATATTTAAAATCAAACCCCACCCAGTGTTTTGGAGAATCTATTGCCTGATTATTATTTTTTTTGGGGGGGGGCACCTTTTAATCCATCAGAGTATTTCAATTGATTCTAGGAGAGGACTTGCCCACTATCCTTTTGAAATGGAGATGCAAAGGATTAAAACCAGGACCTCCTGCATGCAAAGCGCTCTATCACTGAGCAGTGGTAGTTCTCCCTACTAGTATGAAAACCGTGGGGCAGGTGTCGTCCAAGAAAAGGCATTCTTTCTTTCCCACATAGGTGAGGATTCTAGAGGGTGCCTGCTGTGACATGTGCATTTGTCATATAAAAGCACAGAATGCCCTTCCTCCCTTTCTGAAACTATTGTTTTTGTTTGTATGTAAATTTAAGCAAGTGATCGACTAGCAGCGCAGTCCTAAGCAAAGCCCGTTTGGATCAATGGGGGAAATGTGCTGCCTTTGATTCATTGGTTAAGAGCGGTTCCCTCGCTGCGAGAAGCCAAGTTACAGGGAACCAGGCAGAGGGCCTTCTCGGTATTGGCACCTGCCCTGTGGAACACCCTCCCACCAGATGTCAAAGAGAAAAAGAACTACCAAACTTTTAGAAGACATCTGAAGGCAGCCCTGTTTAGGGAAGCTTTTAATGTTTAATAGGTTATTGTATTTTGGTGTTTTGTTGGAAGCCACCCAGAGTGGCTGGGGAAACCCAACCAGATGGGTGGGGTATAAATAAATTATTATTATTATTATTATTATTATTATTATTATTATTATTATTATTATTTAGATGACCATTCCAGTGGCTAGACTAGTGCCCCCTTCAAACAACAAACATCCAAAAGTATCAGAGAAGCTTGACATTTAAATGATCAATTTCCGAAGCTTATTTTGATATAGAACATTCATAGGATTGTGTATTTAGAAGGGACCCTGGCGATCATCTAGCCCAACCCCCGGCAATGCAGGAATATGCAGCTATCCCATTCAGGGATTGAGCCTGCAACTTTGTGTTAGTATGCTTTTTTT
This sequence comes from Podarcis muralis, assembly GCF_964188315.1. Lineage (NCBI taxonomy): Eukaryota > Metazoa > Chordata > Lepidosauria > Squamata > Lacertidae > Podarcis > Podarcis muralis. Next base: position 35,312,362 of record NC_135662.1, read on the forward strand.
GGCATACAACTGTCCCCAGTTTTCCATATTAAAACACTGGGATTATTTATGTTGTATAGGCTTTTTTATTTTTGTTGTTGTTTAGTCGTTTAGTCGTGTCCGACTCTTCGTGACCCCATGGACCAGAGCACACCAGGCACTCCTGTCTTCCACTGCCTCCCGCAGTTTGGCCAGACTCATGTTTGTAGCTTCGAGAACACTATCCAACCATCTCGTCCTCTGTCGTCCCCTTCTCCTTGTGCCCTCCATCTTTCCCAACATCAGGGTCTTTTCCAGGGAGTCTTCTCTTCTCATGAGGTGGCCAAAGTATTGGAGCCTCAACTTCACGATCTGTCCTTCCAGTGAGCACTCAGGGCTGATTTCCTTCAGAATGGATAGGCTTGGTCTTCTTGCAGTCCATGGGACTCTCAAGAGTCTCCTCCAGCACCTTAATTCAAAAGCATCAATTCTTCGGCAATCAGCCTTCTTTATGGTCCAGCTCTCACTTCCATACATCACTACTGGGAAAACCATGGCTTTAACTATATGGACCTTTGTCGGCAAGGTGATGTCTCTACTTTTTTATTTTTAAACCTATCAAATTAAAGTTGCCCCTCTTGCGGTAAAACAAAATCTTACCACAAGAGCTTGCTTGGATAACAAGAAAGTCACATTGTTTCCAGATAGAAGCAGCTGTTAAGGAAGGTGGGAAAGAAAGGGGGAGACAATGTTACTTGGGAGCTGGAATAACAGCAGCCGCAAAGCTTGGCTCTTAAACTGTAGTACAGTGGTACCTTGGTTCTCAAACACCTTGGTTCACAAACACTGAAAACCGTGAAGTAAGTGTTCTGGTTTTCAAACGTTTTTCAGTGCGGTTGTCGGTTATTGTTTCTGGGGCGCCTGCACCAATCAGAAGCCGTGCCTTGGTTTTTGAACATTTCAGAAGTCAAACGGACTTCTGGAATGGATTAAGTTTGGCGCATTTGTTTTTGCTATTTATTTTGCATTTTTGTGGCTTTTTTTAAAAAAAAGTTAATTTGTTTTTGTGACTGTGTGGAACCCAGTTCAGCTACTGATTGATTGATTGTGTGACTGCCGAAATGGATAAAAGTCCCTCATCCAAACAATGACTATCTTCAGTGCAGGTAAGAAAAAGAAATAATTTTAATTTTTATCATCTACAATACTGTCTTATTTATTTTATAGTACAGTACATTGATTATGGTTTTCATTTTATGGATCAATGGTCTCATTAGATAGTAAAATTCATGTTAAATTGCTCTTTTAGGGGTCGTTTTTTAAAGTCTGGGACAGATTAATCTGTTTTGCATTACTTTCTATGGGAAAGCACTCCTTGGTTTTGAATTTTTTGGTTTTGGAAAGGACTTCCGGAACGGATTAAGTTTGAGAACCAAGGTACCACTGTATGACTCTCAGAGGTCCTTCAGCCACTCTTTCCACATCTCTGTTGGTGTGTGAGTAATGGAACTATAGTAAAGGTAAAGGGACCCCTGACCATTAGGTCCAGTCATGACCGACTCTGGGGTTGCGGCGCTCATCTCACTTTATTGGCCGAGGGAGCCGGCATACAGCTTCCGGGTCATGTGGCCAGCATGACTAAGCCGCTTCTGGTGAACCAGAGCAGCGCACAGAAATGCCGCTTACCTTTCCGCTGGAGCGGTACCTATTTATCTACTTGCACTTTGATGTGCTTTCAGACTGCTAGGTTGGCAGAAGCAGGGACTGAGCAACGGGAGCTCACCCTGTCGCGGGGATTCAAACTGTCGACCTTCTGATTGGCAAGCCCTAGGCTCTGTGGTTTAACCCACAGCGCCACCCGCGTCCCCTAACGGAACTATAGAATACAGCAAAAGAAGTCTTGGAAAGGAGGTATCATGGCTCTATCCAGGGCTGGCACCAGCATGCAGCACCCTCATGAAAATGCCAAGACCCATCACCACAGATACAGGTCTGGTTTGTACCACCCTTTCATTTTTCATTTTTGTCCAGTGCTGACAGGAGCGCCAAGACAATGTGACTGTACTTGCCAATCTCATTTTTAATTCCCTCACTGTGCGGTACCGTATGCGCTTATTGTGTAAGGGAATTAAAATGGTGGTTCCGGCATGTCTAGTCATGTGGGTCCAGTGCTCTTGTCAGTGTGGGTATTCAGATAAGCCTCCCAGGTGTGTGCATGTGGGTCTATTCCAAAGGCCACTCAAACATGAGGAAGCCAGCCCTGGCTGATCAGTGGTCACTAACTTAGGGCTCTCAAAATGTTAGGCAGGGCCTCTGTACTGGAACCTGGCAATCCTATCTGACACCACTATTGACTGATTGAAAGCTGCCTGTAGCCATTCCCAATGTCAAATTTCAGAGAGGGCATTCCCTGTGGCAGCCTCTGAGCTATGAAATTTCCTCCCCTCAGAGGTGCATCTGGTACCTTCATTGTATAACTTGCTTCTTAGGTTTAAGGTCCACCTCTTTATGATGGTCTTTGACATCTATGGTTTGTAGGATCCATGTGATTCTTCTGATTGAAAAAGAGTGGTACCTCGGGTTACATACACTTCAGGTTACATATGCTTCAGACTCTGCTAACCCAGAAATAGTGCTTCAGGTTAAGAACTTTGCTTCAGGATAAGAACAGAAATCGTGCTCCAGCAGCATGGAAGCAGCCGGAGGCCCCATTAGCTAAAGTGGTACTTCAGGTTAAGAACAGTTTCAGGTTAAGAACAGACCTCCGGAACAAATTAAGTACTTAACCTGAGGTACCACTGAACTGGTTATAATCTTGTGTTTTTATATTGCTGTAACCCAGCCTGAGGCCTTATGCTGAATGGTGAGTACAAAAGCTGCATAATAATAATAATAATAATAATAATAATAATAATAAATAAATAATTCAAATGCACCACAAGCTTGTCAGCAAATGGGAGATGGTTGAGGGAAAGCCGTATTATTCAGTGCTGAAGGACATACACAAAAACATGAAAACAGCCTGGTTTTTTTTTTTTTTTAAAGTTAATGGGATCCTGGTATTCCAAATATGGGAACTAGATAATGTGATGCCCTCTAGATGTTTGAACTGCGAATCCCATCAACCCCAGCTAGCATGGCCAATGGTCAGGAATGATGGATGTTGTAGTCCACAACATTTGGAGGGCACCACGTTGACTCCACCTGGCCTAATGAGCCTCGTTTAAATGCAGGGGCTTGTTCCTGAACACCATCTCTTATCCAGCTCCATAGGAAATTGTTCATGCCCACCATTGGTTCTGCTCTGCACTCTCTTTGACTTTTGTGACTAGAAAGCACAAAAGCTCTCATCAATAAATTATGCCAGGCAGGCATATTTGCATAGATTCACTTAATTCTCTTTAATTTATTCCAGTGGTGAAATTAAGATTTCATAGAAATCATGTTGTTTGTATCCTGCCTTTCCTCCAAGGAGCCAAGAATAGCATTCAGGCCTCACAACAATTTTTTAAAATAGTGTGGGTTGAAAAACAGTATCATTACGAGGGGTAAGAAAACTGCTTTGAGGGTGTTGTTGTTTTTTAACCATCAAGTGGTATATACATTTTAGGAAACAATTAAATTATGAAATTAGAAGGCATTTGCCACAGATTGATGCTGACCTGTGAGGTAAAATTGTCATTTGTAAGGGCTGATGTGGTCTAGAGCAGTAATGGGAAGGAGCAATATGTGGATTAGAGTAAGGAGGAAAAGCTTGAGGCATGACAAGTGATAGGGAAGAATGAGGAAGGCTTATATGTTGGTCAACAGGAACACACACAGGGGCACACAGCAGACGTGGCTACTTCTGGCTGCCCTCTAGCATACAACACAACTGGAACAAAAGGGATAAAACAAAACAGGAATGTTTTCGAGGAATAATACAGACCCCATGGTGACATCAGGACTGGACAGCTTGTCAGTCATGCAGGGGGTGGGCAGCCCGAACATCTGATGTCCTAGCTAATGTTTATTTCTGCTTTTGACCTGCATCTTTTGGTGTGTCCCCCCCTTCAACCGAGAACATATCTTGAAGGGAAAAGTGGGGGAATGGAGATGGGAGTTTCTCCTTTTGCCACATTACATATTTATTTTCTGTCATATGAGATCCTGCTGCTACTGCTTTTACCACAGATAGTTTGGGCAAGGCAGGGACTGAAACTTCCCCAAATATCTGAGCCAAAAGCTTAGCAGCAGCTGTAGAAATATCACAATCTCTTAATGGCTGCTGAGCTGATGGTGTTATTTAAAACAAAAATACAGTATTGTGACATTCATAAAGACATGTGGAAGCATCCAGGATGTCTGCTGTAAACAGAGTGTTGTGAATGAAAACTCAATGGTAAACTGCTAGTTTATTTACATTTTTAAACAAGATCTCTATAGTTGTGTGGTTAGGGGGGGGGGTTAGCCCATTTATAAAGAGTTGGATGGTGCTCCCCCTCTATGTCAAATCCCATTTATCTGAGTGCTGCTGGTGCCTTTAATAGAGGAAGTGTGTCCTGCACACATTCTGCCTCAGCATAGAGAACCGGTGCAAGGAGTGCACAGCCCCACGGCTGAGGAGAGGAGAGAGCGAGGGAGGCCCCTAAGGCCAGTTCAGACAAAAAGCCAAGAAAACAGCAGGAGACCACAGTCAGGGGAAGAAGGCCCCAAGCTATGTGCCTAGTATTAAAACAGCAAAAATGGTAAGGGCTTCTTTTCGTGTGTGAGGGTGTGGGGGGGGGGGAGGAGAGGGGAAGGACAAATATGGTGACAATTTTCAATTGTTGAGCTTCCATATAAATTCTTACCAACTCTGGTTTTGCGTAACATAGTAAGGGAAATCAGATACATCAGTCCCAGTTCCATTTAGTATCATTTTGAAACCTGTGAAATCAAGTTTGCGTATTGTGAAAAACCCCATCCCTTCCACAGTGCCATCCATAAAGGTCCCAAAGATCTGTACTGAAATAAGTGAGTATAATTTAATTTAATTATGTGGCATCCTGGCATTCTCATTCTCGTCACCATGATTTGATTCACTAACCCTATTATTTTATTCTCTGTATGTATGTGTGTGAGAGATTGAAAGGAAAGAGATAACATGTATATTTCCATCCAAAGTTCAGCAGTCATTTTTGTACACCTACAGGGCTCTTCTCTTCTGAGTCAGAGAGTCCAAAGTAAAAGCTGCATTCAGCAATTTGTTCAGGAGCTAGGCCTGAACTACAAAGAAGCCTCATGGGCATCATTTCGATATATCCTGAACCAAATCAAGCTGATTGGGTGGTTTGGATTGAGGCAGTCCCAGATTGCCCAAAATTAGCCTGGCGTGCTCTGGTCCATGGGGTCACGAAGAGTCGGACATGACTAAACAACAACATCCCAATTAAACATGTGGTGGTGGGGGGTGCAGGGAGATGCAAGCAGAGACTCTCATCAATCTTTCTCCCCCCCACACTCCTTTCCAATGATCACATGTTAAATTAGGGGTCAAAACCCTGATTAAACATGTGGTTGGAAGGTGGGAGAGGAGACACAGGTGAGAGTCTGTGCTTGTGTCTCCTTCTGCCCCTTCTTCCCACTGCTAACCACATGTTTAATATTAGGATTTAAAACCCTAATTAAGCAGGACTGTGCAAGGGCCTCAATTTACTTTGAGGCCTGGGCGAAGCCTGGGACTGATTGGGCCCAATCCGAGGTGCTGAATCAGAATCCCTGAAATGGATTGGGGGAGGGGCTGTGCACAGCCCTGCTATGTATGACAGATTTGAAACAGGGTCACCTCAGTCATGGTGGTTTAGAAGTTCTTATATTTTGAACTGCTCTGAGATCTGCTGATGAACGGTGGTATACAAATTTAATAAATAATAAGTTTAGCAGTGTAACATATTCCTGCCCCCACTACACTGGTTCCTGCAATTCCCCAGCTCCCCAACAAACATTTTAACTATTTCAGGCTTATAGAATTTGAAAAAGGTGAATATACTGTCCTTGTGAGGAGGAATTAGGCTGCTTTCCACCAGCCTTATTCTTATTCTGCGTAGTGAGACTGTTTCAGAGTGCAAGCACTGAAGTTGTTACTCATAAGTATTATTACTGTTGAGTATTATTACATTAAAGTGATGCTTCAGAGGCCAACCATTGATGTCCTTATTCTTAACCATTATTAAGACTTTGAATAGTTCTATAGTTTAAAAATAATTTTATTTTTACACATGGGAAGCTGAAGCTGAGATAATGTACCTTGCCCCAGAGCACCAATGAGGGCCATTTCATTTTATTTCATTTCCATGCCATTCCATAACCAGTGTTCTCTGGATGGCTGACATCAAAAGTTAAAATACAACCCCCAAAATCAATTCAACAATAAATGTATATGTGGTATAAAACCAAACAGCAGCAGAGATAAACACACGAATGCTCATTCATAGATGACCACAACCTGAAACAATGACCTGAGGGGTTGATGTGTGAGTCTGTGGGAAAAAAGCAACAAAAGAATTTTGTGGCACCCTAAAGACTAACAAATCACATTTATTGATTTTATTAGAGCACTTTATATCCTGCCTTTTAGTGTAAATAAATACACCATTCATAGTGTATACCACCACACATCAAATGCCATAAACAGAGTTTGGGGTATTGCTTGCCTCACCTCAAGAATAAAGTAATAAAGTAATTAACACACTCATTGTGTGTGAGGTTCTTGTGAAACATGGACCACTTATAAACGCCATTTCCAACTCCTCGAAAGATTCCATCAACGGTGTCTCTGAAAATTTTTACACATCACTTGGGAAGACTGGCGAACTAATATTAGTGTACTGGAAAAAGCAAAGATAACCAGTGTTGAAGCAATGATTCTTCAACATCAACTTCACTGAACTAGTCATGTTGTGCGGATGCCTGATGATCATCTTCCAAAGCAACTACTCTATTCCGAACTTAAAAATGGAAAGCATAATGCTTGTGGTCAACAAAAGAGGTTTAAAGACTGTCTCAAGGCAAATCTAAAAAAAATGTAGTATAAACACTGACAACTGGGAAACACTGGCCTGTGAGGTGTCGTGGGCTTTGAAGACACTCAAACGCAAGGGAGAAATGTGCTAGGAGGAAGGCACGCTTGGCAAATCCACACCGTGATCAACTCCTGCCTGGAAACCAATGTCCCCACTGTGGAAGGATGTGTGGATTCAGAATTGGCCTCCACAGTCACTTACGGACTCATTGTTAAAACCGTGTTTATGGAAGACATTCTTACTCGGCTACGAGTGATCGCCAAAGAAGAGGAATGTGAGGAGTTACTGAATGATGAGTGAATCAGCCCAGAGTTTACAACCCAGTGAGTGAATCAGCCCAGAGTCTACAACCCAGTGAGTCTACTCCAATGACAATACTCTGTCCCTTGGACTACAAAGGTTTTTCTGTCAGATGTTGGATATGTACTTGGGCCATCTCTCTGTGTTGATCATCAAAGTTCTGGATGCACTCATACAAGCAAGCAAGCAAACAAACCTCTATCCATTTCTTCTATTTCTCTGGCCTGTGGCAGAATCTCAAAGCACTGGAGTGGGGAGAAGAGATGAAGACACTTGTATTTCCCTAACCCCAGCTTTAGGATCCACTCAAGACATTTCACTACCTGAGGCAAAGAACAAAAGGGAGGAGAATGGGTACAAAATTAGAATGAATTGGCTCTGTATTTCATTGGCTCTGACTCCATCAGTTGTTGGTCTGCCTGCCTTCTGCCCTACCAATCCCAATGGGCACTAACTACCTTATAAGGATCAGATGAAATGAAACAATTCAGGGAGCGAAGGAGCCAAATGGAGCTGGTCTTTCAGCTGAGATGATGGAGCAGCTTCATGTCCAATCTTTCCTTCTGGGTAGGTGAAATGGATTCTGCCAGGTGACTCCTGAGAGAGGGAGGGAGGGAGGAACCTGATGGAGCTGGTCTCTCAGCAGACCTGATAGAGGGACCCTGCTTCTTAACTTGTGAACTGCCCTGAAACCTGTGGGTTTAGGGTGGTATACAAATTTAATAAATAATAATAATAATAATAATAATAATAATAATAATAACAACAACAACAACAACAATAATAATAATAAACTCTTCAGCTGCTGCAACCTGATGGATCTGTCACATATCAAGTTGGATCATTGTCTTATTTGGGTTTCATCCAGTGCTACTTCTACTCAGAGTACACCCATTGAAATTAGTAGTCATGGCTAACTTCATTAATTTCAGTCAGTCTACTGTAAATGAAACTTACCTGGACGCAACCCTATTTCAGCAACTATCTAAGACCTCATAAGAACATAAGACCACTGCTAGAGCAGAGGAAAGTCCATCTAGTTCAGCATCCATAGTGGTCCAAACAAATGCCTAGGGGAGGACATGAGCACAACAGCATTCTCTCTTCTTGTGCTCCTCAGCAATTGGTACCCAGAGGCATACCACCTCCAGTGCTGAGGTACAAAGCCATGGTGGCTAGTAGCCATTGACAGCTTTAGCCTCCACAAATTTCCCTAAACATCTCTAAAGCCACCCAAGCTGGTGGCCATTACTATATTTTGTTTGACTATGCATTCTGTGAATAAATTCTTCCTTTTGACTGTTCTGACTATTACAATGGGCAGATTCACTAGATGACTCTGTTCTAATATGAAGAGTCTGGGAGAAAACTCCACCACACCATGCAAACATTCATATACCTCTGTCATGTCCCCCCCTTAGATTCCTTTTTGCTAAATTAAAAATCTCACGCACGTGCCTTTCCCAGCCCTGCTCTCTTTTAACTGGAGGAGCCAAGGATTGAACCGGGGCTCTCCTGCATGCAAGGCACGCACCCTCCCACTGAGCTACGGCCCCATGTTGTATTGACTTGGAAGTCTATTGATCTTGAACCATTATTGGTTGGCATGCAGTCTCATAGGAATAAGCTCTTTGCAAGTTTACTGGGCTTTAAAGTGAAGAATATTACTGGTGTAGGTTCTGTGTAGAATGCTAGACCATTCATAAAATAAAAATTATAGCTGCAAGTTCTTTTCTTTAATGAGTTGTTTCAGGCTTGTCGAGTAAAGTTCAAAGTATACCTTGCAGAGTAATTACAGTTCTAAATGGTATAGAATATATAATAAATTATATAGCATCAATATTAAACCTTATGCCATGCTCCTCGTGAGAACAACCCATTTCACAAGTTTTGTTCTTCATGTCGTTTGATTCAATATTTGACGTTAAACATTTCCAAGCTAAAGAGAAGATGAGATGATTATCTCCCAAAGCTCGTTTAAGCCACCGTTCATTGGGTTACAGCCAATTTGGCCTCAGTGATGATCACTGGCTTAGTTTATAGCTTAATTTGAATACTTCTTGCACCAGGAAATAAATGTCTACCATGGCTACTACCGCATCAAAATGGCATCACTGCTGTACATAGTGGTGTCATGCTAGTGCCAAATGGCACAAATTCATGCCTCCACAACCTGTGACACATCAAGATAAAGACAAGCTGAAACTCCTCTAATCATTTTTTCTTTTTCTTTGCAAAGTTGTTATCGTACTTCACCAGATCTTAGCATACTACAGTATTTGTAAGAATGGATTCCAAATTACATTGAATTTGTCCATAGCAAGTGTGCGTTTATATGCAAGTTGTTCATATGTTGCACGTTTGTATAAGTCTTCAATCCAATTGTAGAAGGAAGCCACAGTTTTATTTTTCCAATTCATCAGTATCAGTCTTCTTGCTGTGGTAAGGGCACAGATAGACCATTCATATTGTCCTTTTGTAAGGTTCCATGTGCTGGGTATATAATTCAAGAGGATATTTTGCTCTCTAACTGTAAGGTTGTTCCATACAGTTCTGTTGATAGTTTCAGTTACCTTCTGCCAAAACTCTTTCAATATAGGACAATGAAAAAACACATGGAAACTCATCTCATCCTAATTATCTTTGCTTAGAACCTAAGAGCCTGCTGAATCAGGCCAATGGCCCATCTAGTTCACGATCCTGTTCTCATAGTGACCAAGCAAAAACCTGTGGGATTTGTGGTTAGAATTGTGCTTTAGATAAGTAAGGAACCTTCCTCTTAACTTTCTTTTCAATTTGAGGCTACCAACTTAAGCCGCACTCCTAACTCCCTATACTCAGAAGGAAGTCCTATTGAATTCATTGATGGACACTCACAGTTAAGTGAGGTTAGGATTATTACCTGGGAACTCAGTGGGACTTATTTTTAAGTAGACATGGTTAGGATTTCATTGCTAGATGCCATGATTATCATAACCTGTCAGAATTTGGCAAAAACAAACCACAATTTAAAATTGTGTGTGTGTGTGTATTTGAATGACACCTAAAAACCATGAGGAATGTGCCAATGTGGAAATCCGATGTGGTGTATTAGCCAGCAAGCTAGGCTAGGGTTAAGAGAAGCAAGGTACAAATCGATACTCACCTTTGAAACTCACTGAGTAGCTTTGGGTAAGCCTCTGCCTCTCGGTCTACCCTACTTATCAGAGCTGTTTTGAAGCTAAAAACTATGCTTCTGAGTTCATTGAAAGCAAATTACATATTTAACAATTTTGTAAAATTATTATTATTATTATTATTATTATTATTATTATTATTATTTAAGATTGATATGATGCACTTCACTATAAATGGTCACAAAGTTCTCACAACATTTAAAATTATACCAAACCAACAAAAGTATAAAGCAAAATTTACAGCTCAGTTCTAGAAAACCAGTCCTTTATCTCCATAGTTTACCCTGAGATATGCATGTTGGGATCCACTCTGTTCTCTTGACTGTAATGGTCAATATGCAACAAATGTATCCCATTCTACTTGCACAACAGGACTGGCCCCCACTCCACCTGCACACCCTACACTCTCCGCAAATCTGCTCCAGAGAGTGTTGTGGGAACCTCCGGAACAAATTTAGATGGGCATGTGGGGATAAATTGAGAGGAAAGTCCTGTTGTGTAAGCAGAAATCCCTGCACTGACAGGACCATGACTTAGCTCTGCTTTAGATATAACTTAATCTGTTTCAACTGTTTTTAATATTGCATTCTTAATCTGTCGTAAGCCACCCTGGCGAAAGATGGCTAAGAACTCTAATAAATAATACCAACAAAAATATTACCATACAGGCCCACACAGTTAAAATACTCAGAAGTCCTGTATCAAGAGGATGAATTTCAACTGGTGCTGTCAGTTGAACTGTGTGTGTGTGTGTGTGTGTGTGTGTGTGTGTGTGTGTGGGAAAGTGCTCCATGTTTATTTGCCATAAACAACCTGGGACTTCACCTGACAAAAAACCCCTTAAAACAGTATTTCTGAATTGTAAGCAGAACGTTATTGCCGAATCCACACCTCAATAAATTATGAACCTTTTGGAGACCCGTAGCAGGAGATATTTTAAGGTTAAAAAATAAAGAAGAGAAGATAAATAGAGGGCATCATGCATTATAATGGAAGTTGTTTGTTCAAATCCTAGGAGAAATAGAAGTGGATTAACAGGCTTTAACTTCACCGTTTGAAAGGAAACATGTGTCTTTGCACAGGGTGAGTAGCAGGGTGAAGATGTACTATTATTTGCTACCTTTTTGATGTGTCTTGTTTAACATTTGCTCATATGTTTAGTCAAATGAGACAGAGCATTTGTATATACTTTACTGAATGAGGTGGGACAGTTCTAGGACATGAGCACACCAATGATATAAACTACACACATTATTCTGTCAAGGTGATGGCTAGGCCGGCAAGCCTGGACATTAAATACAGTGAGACACAATCAATCTTCTGCTCAATTGTTTTGGTTGCTATCACTTGATCTGTTCACATCTAGCAATATTCAAATACTGTGAGAACCGCAAATCCTGAGGAGAATCTAGCTCAGGCTGTGTACATGCTATACCTTTAGATCATATTCAAAACACTTTCCCCCCTGTAAAGAACTCTGGGTTTGTTAAGGGTTGCAGGGAATCACAGTTCTGTGAGGGGTAAACTACAATTCCCAGTATTCTCTGTGGGGAAAATGTGCTTCAAAAGTGCTTTAAATGTCTAGTGTGTATGTAATCCCAGTCTGTTTTGCTAGGCTAATGCACATAAACAAAGCTCCACATGGAGGCCATTTTTTATTTTATGGTTACATGGCACACCTGCTCTACAAAGCAAGCCAGAGCAGTGGCTCACCTCACAAACTGGACACTGCAAAACACCAAAAAGGGCGTTGTGGGAGTATAGAGAAAATTGCCAGACCATTAAGTGCCAAATCTCCTCTCAAAAATGGCTTCCCTGGGCAGATCAGGAACCACCTTTCAGTGGCTGTCTTTCATGTGAACTGTCGCCAAATGGAAATTGGCAGAAGAGAGTCAATCAGACATTGATGATTTTGGTACCTCAATGCTACGCTCAAAGATTGATGTAGGGACGTTGTGTGGAAGCTGTATTTCATTAGGGTTTTTAGTATTTTGACTGGTGTTTTATGGCAGCCATGCTGACTCTATGATTCTTCTAGTATACTTGCAGATGTGCAGAGGTCATCATATGTAGTGACACAAAGCTGGTATCAGACAAATTTAGTAACACATCTGTTCTCCAACATGCTATCATGTCTTGGCCTTGACATCTATTTAACCTGGTATGCATTTGTAGAAAAAAGAATAAACTGATGATTTGTGCATCTGAAGTTAAATGGTTAACACATTACTTTTACTTAGATTAGGATGGGGCGCATGTGACTCTCCATGCCTTGTTGAACTACAGTTCCTAACACAATCCTGAGTATTGGCCATGCTGTTTGGAGCTGATGGGAGGCACCAGCTTGGCTACCCCTGTTGTAATGTATTAAACCTTGAAAAGCCACAGCAAGCCAACCAAAATTTTCAGTTGCAGTTGGTCAACACTTTTTTCAACACCAGCTTTGGTCAATGAGAAGCAAGAAGAGGCACACTTTCACTTCTTCAGCCCTCCCCATCCTTTGGCCCTGCAGATGTTGTTGGTCTACTACTCTCATCATCTCTGACCATTGGCCACATTGACTGAAGATGATGGGAGCTGTAGTTCAAAACATCTGGGTGAGGGACACCAGGTTGGAGAAGGTTGCTTCAAAGAAATTAGGCATCCAGGAATATAGTTGCTTTATTGATTCTTAGTATGAAAACCACTCATCTTACTGGTAGATGGTCCCTGCAATACATTATTATTATTATTATTATTATTATTATTATTATTATTATTCCATTATTTCTTAGGTAAAAGTAGCTCTTTGTCTCCAAATGATGAAGCAAGCAACCAAAAGAGAAATCACCCACCAAACCATACAGCAAGAAATATTTTGCATAAATACACACGTCTCCAGAGAGAATGAAAGGAAAAGATGTCTTAAAAATTATGGTGATTTAATTTTATTTTGCCCAAGAATGACATTCTCCTGAGTATTTGTGAAAATGAAGATGAATATGCAGGGATCCATTTGGTTGCTTTTGCGCCAGATGGCCAGTTGCAGAAGCTGAACTAAGCTGAACTGATTGATTCATTTTTGCCATATTGCACGCTGGCATTTACCAGGGTTCACATAATTCAAGTACTAACATTTTTGGTGCTTTTTCACTTCCTAATTCACCCCCCCTTTAGTTCCTTAACCCAAAAGGAAATAAGTAATTTCCCCAAGTAAACTGTTTCTGTCTCGCCTTCCCCATGCATCATAATAAAGATTTAATAATAGAAGAACTAATGAAATATGATAAGAGACCAAATACAAGAGACAAAGTTGCACGTAGTGTGTTGTCACCAAGCCTTCTGCTAAAGAAGCTGAACTCGGGACCCCTGAAGAACTTGGTAGAAAAAGAGAGCCAGTGTAGTGTAGTGGTTAAGAGCGGTAGTCTCGTAATCTGGGGAACCGGGTTCGCGTCTCCGCTCCTCCACATGCAGCTGCTGGGTGACCTTGGGCTAGTCACACTTCTTTGAAGTCTCTCAGCCCCACTCACCTCACAGAGTGTTTGTTGTGGGGGAGGAAGGGAAAGGAGAATGTTAGCCGCTTTGAGACTCCTGAAGGGGAGTGAAAGGCGGGATATCAAATCCAAACTCTTCTTCTTCTTCTAGAAATAAGGTCAAACTTAGGCTGAGAGTAAAAATAAAAACGTAATTAATAGAAAAAATGTATTCAGCTTTACTTTTACTTTTGAAACGTTATGGCCATGATTCAGATAACAGAATTATGGTGGCATAAATATCATAATGCATAACTTGGTTTTCTCTTATATGCAGCTACCATGCCAGATGTGAGGGGAGCCTTCTCTGAGGTGGCTCCCAGATTATGGGATGACCTCCCCTCTGATGCACATCTTGCAGCAACATTGTCTGCTTTTCAACAATTAGAATTAAGAAACAGGGTGTCTCTGAGCGCACAGTCAGCCCATATGGTTCTTGTGCCAGAATGCATCTCATAGTCATTCTATGAATAAAGCTACTTTTGGTTTTCTCCCAAGCTTTCTTTATTAGGGAAACCTAATTTATGAAGAAAATATCTTATCGTTCTTGCTGTTTTTCAACAATTGGCAGCTGGAAATCCTTGACAAGCTCTGCAGATCATCGGATCTCCCAGTAGATCTGGGTCTACCTTCTGCCTGCCCATGCCTTAGGCAAGACATTGCCGCCCAGCTTCTGCCTCCCTGCCTCCCTTGCAATACGTGGAGAATAGAGTTTATTTGTTCAAGGTTATTTGTATGGATTACTAGAATAAAATGGATGAATTGCTTTGTATACTCTAAAGGGAAATGGTTTAAGGCTGAAGTGCAAATGAACTTTATCCATTGGAAGCTGCCCAATTCTAGGTTGGGGATGATGAAGCTATGGGCCTCTGGGAGGTTGCTGGACTCCAGATCCCATCTGCTCTAACCAGTATGGCCAATGGTCAATGATGATGGGAGCTGCTACCTGACACGGTTTTCTCCAAGGACACCCAAGAACTCTAAATTTGACAATGCTGAGAATTTTCTGCAGCAGATCATTCGTCTTTTCACAGAACTGTAGTTTATTTGGACTGAACAGTTATTTAGACCCAGGGAAGAGCCAATGCAGTTGAAACTAGTTTAGTTTAGCAATAAGGAAAGATTCATTTCAGGGTTGGGGTTAAGCATGAGGCTGGTTTCGTCACTACATTGAACTAGTGAATCAGCCTGTCAAGCTCATGAAAATGTAGCAACGTATGTCTATTCCTAACTTCCCTAAAATGAGGAGATTTTGTGAAGTTATTTCAAGGCTAGAACTCAGGACAAACCATTTACAGTACTGTGCCCATTAGAAATCCACAGTTAAGTTGAGAGGTAGATATTTACTGTGGTAAGTTAAGGGGAACCTCTCTGTCCAGAAGTTGTGCACTTCTGAATATCAAATGTTGTGGATAACCAGTGGCAGCTCCTTCTGCTTTGCTTGCCTGTGAAATTTCAGAGGCTGGATTTTTGTTGGGGGGGGGGGGAATGTTAGATAGGCCTTTGTCTGATCTAGCAAGGTAATCCTAACATTCTTAATGACTTAATGACCACATTAAGTGCATTTCACTCAAAATAAGGAGGGGGGAAATGCCCATGATTGTATTACAGTCCTATGACCCTAATGTTTGATAATATCCTTTCACAGTTACATTGCATCTGACAAGCAACATGCAAATGAATTGATTGGTTCTGCTTGCACAAACATAATACCACTGGTAGCTACATTGGTGTGAACTGGTGGTGCGGTTTAAAGTTCTCTATCTCTCTGTGTAAAAGGGACGCAGGTGGCGCTGTGGGTAAAAGCCTCAGCGCCTAGGGCTTGCCGATCGAAAGGTCAGTGGTTCGAATCCCCGCGGTGGGGTGCGCTCCCGTTGTTCGGTCCCAGCGCCTGCCAACCTAGCAGTTTGAAAGCACCCCCGGGTGCAAGTAGATAAATAGGGACCACTTACTAGCGGGAAGGTAAACGGTGTTTCCGTGTGCGGCTCTGGCTCGCCAGAGCAGCGATGTCACGCTGGCCACGTAACCCGGAAGTGTCTCCGGACAGCGCTGGCCCCCGGCCTCTTGAGTGAGATGGGTGCACAACCCTAGAGTCTGGCAAGACTGGCCCGTACGGGCAGGGGTACCTTTACCTTTACCTTATCTCTCTGTGTATGTAGAAGAGAAAGAGATAAGAATCCATCCCACCTATATAACCATCAAAACTTTACTTCATACAAACTGCAGTTTCTAGGTTGCCCTTTGGGGAAGTAGGATTTATAAATACTCTAAATAAAACCAGCAAGTAAGTGATGCCATCAGATTATAGCCATACGTCCTTATGCACTGATGTGTGGATAAAAGAGCTTCCTCATCTTGAAACTCCTTTCACTTTCATTTCAGTTGATGAAGCGGATTCAGATGAATGTTCCTTTGTGCTCTCTGATCACATTCAGAAAAAACCTCATGTGTGCATTAGAAACCATGTGGTACTACAGATGAGAGCAATGAACTACAATCCTATACCCTCTTACATGCACATAGACTCGCTGAAACAAGGCACAGACAAATGCCTCAGTTTGAAAGGGGATTAAGTGGTTGCAGAATTGTAGTCTAAATGTGTGATGGGCTGTTATTTAAAGCTGCAGCATCTTTGCTCCTGGAACATATAATACTAGTGGTTGAGAAAATTGTGGTTGGGTTGTAAAATAACTGCAGCTTCTTAGAGAGATGGCATTTAAAAACAAATAAATAGTAATATTTTTATTGCTTTTGAAGATGCCATTAAATAGAGTTTCTAAACCTGACCTTCAGCAAACTCATTCAAGGAACTGAATATTTAACCAAACAAGCCCGAACAAAAAGCAGATGGCCCAGATATGGAAAGTCTGACAGGGGAAAGTTCTTTCATGTCCAGAATTGTAGGGTCTGTTAATATAAGCATCAACATTTCTTAGGAATTCCCTGTGCATCTTTTCTACAGTCTATAACCTACATCAGTGGGTTAAACAAAACAGTCAGAAATCCCAGACTATAGGATTGAAAGGGATTAAAAAGAGTGAACCTACAGTACTTTTATTGACCTAGGTCCTCACATTAACCTGATCTGATCCTATAATTACTCTGAATAGAATAGGGCTTACAGTCCTCCTTAATAACACCCCATGCTTTTTATTCTATAAAGAGCTTTTCCATTCATGTAGCCCCTTCTTTTGAGATATACAGATCTGTTGGTAAGAAAGAATATGTGTGTGGCTTTTCTGCCTCTCCAGGGGAGAAAACTACCTAATGTGGTGTCTAGCATGCTTGCCTGCACACATGGTACAAATATTACACACACACACACACACTTCTTATTTCACTTTTTAAACAAAATAAATAAAAGTTAGTTCTTATTTCATGTTCTTTAAGAAAGAAAAGAAGTATATATATATATATATATAGAGAGAGAGAGAGAGAGAGAGAACAGAATCTTCAGCCACAGTTATTCTCCTTATTTGAGACTTGTTTGATGATTCAATAGTGTTCTCTATTTATCCTTACATTGTTTTCCCACATGGCTTCTAGAATTACTGCACAAAATTAAAACCTAGTCAGAATGATATATGGAAAAATGCCCTATATATGAACACTACATGCTACTATAATTAATAACTGAAGTTTCCTCTGATTTCTGTAATACCACTGCAGCCGACTGATAAGGACCTTTAGGAGAATAAAACTAGGGGGGACATTAATAATTATAATTTCGCATGAGTGTGAACAGTCACACAGTCATTTGAGTCTTTAAAATGAGCTAAAGAGTATGAGTAGGACACCAAGATATAAAATGGAGATTCCCCCCACCCCACCCCTGAATAGGGTAGGACTCAGGTAGTGGTCTATCCTTGCTTTCCATTCTACAATTAATTCATAAGCACAACATAAAAATATCACTGGAGGTCTCTGTTAAGTACATCCATCTTAAAGTTGGGTTTTGGGGTTTTTTGGAGCAGTATTTATTTTCTCTGAAGAGATGACTTAATACTATTCTGAAAGTAAAAGTTCTTTATAAGTTTCATATGCAATTCAGTTGCAATGCATATCATGAAGCAATTAGAAGCAACAGTAACATGGCTTTCTCGCCTAGACTTCTCCCACTCCCAGGTGATACTGTAACGTTTGAAGGAGACAGACTTCCCTCTTCTGCATTCTTCAATGTGCTAGATACTGCTGTTGCTTAACTCATTCTTGCCAGGTAGATCCCATGCAACAATTATGTTTGCACCAACCAGCACAGTTTTTGATACTTGCTGTTTTGCTCCCCAGATTTGAAGGATAGGAATAATCCATGCTGCCCACACAAACCCTTCTGAATAAAATGGATACAATTTGGTGGATAACCTCTAGAACATCAACACGGTCTATTCTTGCTTTCTGCTGCTATTATTATTATTTAAAATCAGCTTAGCACTTTAGGCTGCAATCCTGCAGCACTTTTCACCTATGAGTAAGCCTCATATACGTCAATGGAGCTTACTTCTGAGGAAACATGTACAGGCTTGCACTGCTGGCATTCTTTTTCACAACTGCTTCTGTAGTTCAGGTTCACTCTTCAGGGCATTTTTACACTATGGGAAATTATGTTCTGTACATCCTTTCTATCTTGGTCTGCTCCCCACCCCATCCAATTACAAGTTGGTGTGGTTCTCCCTGAGAAGCTGACTACATGAAATATAAGCAGCCTCCTGTAATATTCCTCTTCTTTCTAACGGGGAAAAATGTTGAGTCCTTTAATGCTCATAAAAAATAAAAATAAAATCCAGCTTGCAATTCATGTGAAATCTAAGACTGGTAAGACTTCCCATTGAATGTGGGTATAATCTCACATTAAAAGAATCAGATCTGAGCATGGATGTGCAGCATCTCAATGCAGGGAAGTGAAGAACCAGCAGGTTTTACATGTAGGTTGTATCTCTAACCATGATGCACCTTTCATTCCTCCCTCCTCCCATTTTTTCCCTGCTATGGCTCGGCAAGTATCTCTTGCCACCAGCCCCACCACACAGAGACAAGATGGGCTCCTACCGCACACATTTGGATGGGTTTGGCCAACGTCCCAACAGCGTCTTTCTTCCTGACTTAATTTGACCAGACCGTATCGCAAGTGACATTTACATGAATCAGCGAGAGAGCATCGCGGCCATTAAGGCTACAAAGGATTTCATTTGTGTAATTTGAAAGGGCAACAATGACAAGAGTGTGAAACTGTTTTACTCCAAAGGGCTACAGAGAGGTTGGCATATATTTAGCCTTATAATTGGCTACAGCAAGGTACCTGCTCCTTCCCCCAACTGCTGTCTAATGAACCATCCAACTAAGCATTGGGCTGGCTTGGGTTGCTGTAGAGCTTTTCAAGTAGCAGCAGTGCCTGGTGGCTGTGCAGTATCCTGACTCATTTTACTCTGATTACTCATCTTTAGTATTTCCTAGATGGGAAAGTGGGTCTGCTGCAGGTTAAGAAAAGCTAGAAGAGGAAGGGGACAAGAGGGGGGTCCCTGCACACTTTATTATGACACAGGCTGAGGCCTGTGCAAACTGGGGAGAGTGCCTTTCCCCATAACACTATCCTGGCTCTTTAAACTCCAGGAAAGAAAATATGTTGATGAGGCTACCATCACCTGGCTTTTTCTGTGGTGTCCTCCTAGCAGTGAAATTACCTACCTTAGTTTGGAGCTGCTTTCCCCAACCTTGTCATTTAACTGCAAATGGGCATCCCTGACCATTGCCCATGCTGACTGGGCCTGATGGGAACTGTAGTCCAAAACACCTGGCAGGTTTTGAGCTATTCACAATCTTGGCTCTTTTTAAAAAAACTTTTCTGTTTAAGGAGGGCTTTCTATGGTGAATGTCTTCCAGTTTGATGGGGTTTTTGCTTGCACATTTTCTTTTCTTTACTTAAAAAAAATTGGTTCTGATTATTTTAAAAAGTGTTTTCTTTTCAAGTGCTCCCTGACTTGGAAAGCTTTGTTATTGAAAGGCAGGTTATAAATACTTTGAATAAAGAGATAAAAATAAACATCTTAAAAATATGCAACACTCTGCTGCTTCCTGCAAATGTTGGCAGCAGAGAGCAGTATGTAGTCACGAGGCCGCAGCTTGCTGGGACTGCTGAGCTGAGCTGAAGTAAAGAAGCAGCCCTGTCACTTTCTGCCTTTTAGCCTGGAGCTCAAAAGGGGATGAGAATTAGACTCAATACAGAGTGGTATCCTTCAGACCCACCCTCGCCATGGGATCTTATGTGGATACCTGGGAGATGTCCTCTTCACAGATTAAAAGAACACGAGGATGCATCCCCTCCTTCAAATCCTCATCTCCTGTCTCCCAAAGCCTTTTTGAAGGCTTCACAGTTGTTGTGATTGGTCCTAATTTTGAACCAGCAAGTGACTGGCTTGAGCTGAGTGGGGGGTTGCTGTGGGCCATCTACTGAGCAGTGGTGGACCTTGGAGTCTCAATTTTCAGTGGCATCCTGGGCAACTCTGACATTCAGTGCCCCTGCCTGTTGCCTTCCATTCTACCTCATAGTTCCAGGCAGCACCCAATGAGACACGCCGAGCCTCTCCTACATCTACTTCTGCACTGAGCTTCATGAAGGCCAGGTGATGCCCATCTTGAATTGAGGGACTCACATCCAGTTTTTCCAATAGGATTTCAGTGAAGGCATCTGATACAGCTATGCTGCTGAAACTAAGAAGGTCTGGGTCTGGTCAGTGTTAGCTGTATATATGATACCCTGAGAAATGGAGGGTATAAATCAAGGATGGGGAATTTATGGCTCTCCAGATGTTGTTGGACTCCAACTCCTATGTTTGGTCAGGGATGATGGGAGTTGTAATCCAGCAACATCTGGAAGATTACAGGTTCCCCAGCCCTCACATAAGGTTTAAAGTACTGCAGACAATGGAGGAAGTAAATGGCCTTGGAAACATTGTACAATTTGAGACCAATCACCTCTGCGACTGAAGCAGTGAAATGTGTTAATTGATTCCCATTTTTAGAATTTTTAATTTGAAAAATGCTCAGAGTTGTTGGGTGTTTGTTGTGTTTGCCCTTAATGTATCACCATACTGCCTGCTTTACAGATGGAAGACCGAGGATGAAAGCCAGTTGAGACAATCAACTGAATCACATATAGCATGCCAAGGAGAAAGCTTGACAAGGCAAACCATTCTCCCGGACATGCTGGTGTTCAGTGGTGCAGATACTACCCCAACAATGGGAACATTCAAACATGCAACTCCCCCCCCCCCTTTAACCTAAGATAGTGCATTACAGGAAACTCCTTACTACTTGATGTTGCTGATTGTGTAAAATGGCTCTGAGTGAATAAATTGCTCAAAGCCACGCAATGAGGCATTGGAGAGGTGAAATTTAAACTTGGTCTCCCAGTTCTACTAACCGTCCTTATAGCTGCTCCTCCTGATCTGCTCCTGGTCTGTCACTGGTTGTCCCAACAATTAGGGGACTAATAAATCACAGTATCCCTTGATTTATCTACCTTGAAAACATGCAAAGAAAAAAAAAGTCTAACATACTGATCAAGGGGAAAAACAACACCTATCTTCAAATTTAAGATTTGGCCAGACTCATTTTTCTTACATCTAATAGGGTTGGTTTGCCTACTGCAGCGGCAGTGTTATACAGTGGATGCCTAAATCTATGCACATATTTAATTGAAATTGCATTTTCAAATACAGAATGGCTAAATTTGCAGAAATGATAATAAAGCCTTGAGAACAAAACCTGGTGGATCGTACCAAGGATCCATCAAGTCGTCTATCCTGTTTTCTAGCATGTCTGGCCAAATGCTTCTGGGAAGCCCACCAGCAGGACACAAATGCAATGGGTCTGTCCCACTGTTGTTCCCAGTTGCTGATATTCAGTGGCACGTGGTTTCTGAACCTCAGGACAAAGATTTGATCTCAACACTTTTGCTCTGTGCATCAACACACACAGCCACAGTCCACAAACCATGATAGGCTGATACTATCCCCAGCTCTATCTATGCATTTGTCCATGGACACTGCTTTCCCTCCTGCATCTTGAGACCTTACATCAAGGAACTTTCACAACAGGACTGGGCAATTGCAAGCTTGCTGGGAGTGAGTAGAATTGTGCCAATCAGTTGTGACAGTTTTGGGGGATAGTAGTGGGGTGGACATCTTCATGCAGTAAGCATTGCACGTGCCCTATGTCTGCTAGCTCTAGATTGCTGGTCTTGCCATAACAGTAAATTTAGTGGACCACTTCCATAAATATGCACTCTAAACAACAACATTCAATATACAAAGGACAAGAGATTTATTATAACTCTTTTAAATGACCTGTTAAAAATATCATGTTTTCTTCAAGAAAGGGAGGAACTAATTTTGCAAAAAAAAAAAAAAAAAAAAAAAAAAAAAAAAAAAAGAAAAAAAAAAGAAAAAAATTTTATTTCATCTATGTCTCCTAGCACTCAGTATGATTTTACATTTGGATATGCAGATAAAGAAATGATTATCTTTATTTGGGGCATGATGAAGAAACAGAAAAGCAAAAGCTTAAATTTGACATGAATAGTTGTTTCTGTGTACAGCTGCAATTTCAATCACCTTCCAACATTTGTAAGGAGACTCTCTGATAGGGAGGTGGGAGGGGGAGAGAGAGAGACTTGTATCTCTGGAAAACCAAGGTCTTAAAACCCCTGGGTTGGAAGGTTATTGAAATTGTGATAAAAGGGTTCAGCCTAGTGTGTTCATCTGCACTGCCCCACTCAAAGGTTTACTGTCCACTATTGGTAATGTCTGAAGCAGGCTACTGTCATTTATCCATGGGTAGTGAAACACAGGAAGCTGTTTTATATTGAGTCAGATTACTGGTTTGTCTAGCTCAGCATTGTCTACACCGACTGGTAGCAGCACGCCTGGGTTTCAGAGAGTGATTTTTCCTCAGCCCTATCTGGATATACTTGGGAACTGAACTTCAGATTTTCAGCATGCAAAGCATGTTCACAACCACTGAAGTACACCTTTTCCCCTTAAGGAAGAAGTATATGGGGGTTGTGCATCTACACACACACACACACACACACACACACACACACACAACACCACCTTTTACACTTGCAGAAGAGGTTGAAAACCTGTTTGTGTATGCGAATCCACCACTGCTGTAGCACATTTATAACATGACTGAAAAAATAGAGCAGAAAACAGAAATAAAACTCCCTTTAAACAAAGAAACAAACATCTATCAAGGAGGCAAACTAGATAAAAGGTAGGGAAAGGAGAAATGATCAAACACCCTAGTGTTCCTTCCCATTGGAAGGAGTTCTTTTAATGTATTACAACAACAATAATGACTGTAAAATAACCTTCATTGTAAGGATAGTATCTCCCCAGCAAAATATTCTGCACGCTTGGAAGAAAGACATTGCGTTTTCTCCTGCTTTGGTTGATAAAAGCAAAATGATTAATTCTTCTAATTCTTTTCTAGCACTGAAATATTCCTTGTAATATTAAAGGACATCTATGCCCTAGAAATTATATTCAACATAATTTGTTGTTGTATTTGATTTGTATATTTCTGTGTTGCTGGTGGATGTTTTTTGTTTTTGTTTTTGCAGATCACTTTATATCTTATTCAAGAGGAAAATTAATATTTGTGCCAAGAAAAATATTTTTCCTCATTCTCATACAAAATCACAACATACATGATTATATTCTTAAAGCTATAACTGAAGAAATAAATCTTGCTGTTTATATCTGTGATTTAATTTTTCCCCTTCTGCTAACTGTGGAAAATATTAAAAAACTGCTTCTGCTTCTTGTATTAAAATAGAAACAATTTTTATATTGTTCTGAATATACTATTCAGCAACATTCAAATACTGCATTTTTAGAACTTCCTTAAAGACTTGTCCTATGTTCTAGATTGTTTTCCCCACCACTGAAACACCAGGTCAGTTCATAAAATACTGCAGAAAATGACTTGTAATATAATTTGTGAAGTGACAAATATTACATCATTAAAACCTGGTGCTATCAGTTTACCAGTGCTTCTTCCTCCCACTTTTATTGCTGTGAAAGTATTTGCTAATTGAATATGAAAATAAGCTACTAGATGACAGAATATATATTGGCCATATACAATAGCCATACATATCAGTGACAATTACTTACTTTAAAAAGCCTTTATTTTAATTCTGTAAATTTGCTGCCAATCCCTGATTAATATTCTGGCAAAGGAATAACAAATATTCAACATGGATATAATATTATTTGCCTATAGATGGTATGGCAGTTGACAAGGTGAGATTTCTTGGCCATCTTCAAGTAGTTAGAAGGCACATACTTGCACTTTTCCAGTTTCAATTTTGTTTACCATTGGTGAAAGGTTCCACATATTTGTTGTCAAATGTGTGTATATGTGCAGAGTCCTGTGGCAATGAATGAGGTTTTTGTGTGTGTTTCTATGTTCAGAAAGTCAGAATGCAAAAATGGAAAGAAATTTGCTTTATGGTTTGGCGGAATAGAATGTAATTTCAGATTTTGGGGCTGCACAGCAAATCAGCACCAAATTTTAGAAAAGAAGAAAAATATCTTTTCGATCTCTGAAGTTATTTATTTTAAAAAAGAGATTAATATCCATTCACATTTGCTACCAAGCTGTTTTCTTTCTCCATATGAAATTTCAGCTACAGAAGCAAAAGTTTGAGTGTCAGTTTTGATGCTGATCAGTATGATAGAGATATTAGAAGACAACAACAGAATTTACGGGCTCCAGTCTTTGAATTTGGATGTCTTTGGGGCATATTTCTGCTAATCAAGCAATTTCCCTTCCATTTTGCCCAGGCTATGGCATTGTAAGCATTCTCTACTGAGAGCAGATATTTGATATCATATAAACAGGACTTTTAAATATTCATTGCCTTGTATGATTGCAAACTAAACATTTGTATTTCAAACCAAAATAAAACTTATTTAAAAAAACCCCCACCCTACTCTAAGTATAGGAAACCAGCTTACACCACCTTGGCTATGAAAGTTGTTAATTCCAGCATCTACATCTCCATTCTTCCACAAAGAGATGTATAGGATGCAGGAGGGTGCAGTACCACCTCTACGCGTTGGCGGCTAGATACAATGGTGACGTTGTCTGATTGCCTGTGCACCAATTGGAGAATCCTAACAGCTCACATAGGCAACATCCATTAGCTACCTTAGTAACATCTGCCAAGCAGTTAACCTAAATTATACAACTATTAGGTTGTAGTAGGAATGGGGGCATGATCTCTTGTGCTAAGCCTGTATGCAGTTGCCTGACAAAGTGGTTCATTGGATCCGTTTTCTGCACTGTTGCTTTATATAAATAAAAAGTTGTTTTTCTGGCCATGTTCTTTTATGTCCAGGGAAAGTGAAGAAGCTAAACATTCTATCAGGGTAGCTGCTATGAACATCCATGTCAAACTGTATTGGAAATCCACTGGAATTTTAACCAATGAGCTCATAAAACCAAGTTATTGTCCAAAATACATATTTGATGATGATAGGGTTGAAGGAAGGAGGAGAGTACATTTGCCTAAGCACTTTGAAAAGCCTTCTGGCTGGTATCTTTTACCAAGACCTGGCTTCTTATGCCATCAATCAGAGAACAGAAAATATAGGACATGGAAACTATTTTTGAATGTATTTCTATTGCTGATTCTTTGAGATACACATTGTGAGCACTAAAAATGCTGCATATGTCATAATTTTGGTAAATGTATTCCACAGGAAATTTTCTCATTAGAGCATCAATACATACATTTTGCTGTCTAAAAATAGTTCAAAATCTATTTGAGAAGTTAAAATAGCTGGCTAATATTACATTTTGTACAACAATCCATAAATATTGATGATTGTGGTGGTAAGTATCCCTTCTCTCATTTCAGCCTCCTAATTCCATACAATTTATTTACTTATTTACTATCAAAAGTTATATCCCTTATTTATATAAAATGTCAAAGACTGCTTGAAATCAGGATAAAATTACACAAGCTATAATAAGAATATAAGGGGGGGGGACCCACCAGTATCAAAAACATCAATGAAAACCTAAAAACTGAAAAGAAAAGTATTGTATCACCTAAATGGGATATTTGTCAGTTATTAGAGAAGGATGGGGGGAAACTGGTCCCCAGTTTATTCAAAATACCATCAATGAAAGTGCCTTGTATTAACAACTGTTAACTAAGGAGCAGGAAGAATAAAAAGTGTAAATCTTACAGCATGTGAGCAGATAAAAATGCACAAATGGCTTTATTATCTTTCAAAAACAATTAATCTGTTCTCTTTTTGGCAAACTGATGAGCTATTGAAAAGGCACATGAAAATATTAATCTTACTTATGAAGGATCTGGAATTTACCTCTATACAGAATAAGTTCAGTCAAATTTCTTTTAAAAAAAGATAATCTTGGTTTAATTATGGGACACAGTCTT
>NC_135662.1:38120747-38147383 GCF_964188315.1 Podarcis muralis
TTATCAGAGGAAGATGAAGATGATGTGTGAGAAGTGGCAGTGGAGGGCCATGAACACTACAACAAGGGTGCCACATGTGTTTGATTGCAGTGTTACATGGGGACATAAAAGCTGTGTGTGGCAGTGCTTGATTGGCTGTGGCAGTGTTTGTTTGGGTGGCAGTGCTTGTTTGGGTGGGGCAATGTGTGTGGCAGTGCTTGTTTGGGTGGGGCAATGTTTCCTGGGATCTGTGTGCAGATTTGGTGATAGGTTGGACTTGCTATGAAAGCCACGGACATGTCTTTGGGGCTTCACTTGGGCTTCTGCCCTTTTCCTTAGCTGTAGCTCCCACCCCATCCCAGCTGCCACCCAGTGGTGTTTGAATACAGAGGATTTTGCACAGGTGGTTTGCTAGTGCAGATGCTCCCAAGCAGAATCCCATACTTTGCATTGTTCTTTCCAGTAAGGAATATCCATCTTTACTAATGACTGAATTTTGCAAAACTCTTTGTACTTGAGGAAATCATCAACTCAGAGATGCATTTTCCGAAACCTTGTCCTATTCTAGTATTAACGTCAGCAGCAATAATTATATGAGAGCCTGCAGTTACAGCATAGAAATCAGATGACACATTATCCAGATTCCTTCAGTTCTTAGATCCCTGAGGAAGAATGTAGACAAGTTGTACAAGAAAACATGGAATTTCTGCATGGAAGCACGGGAATTTTTCTTGCAATCACTAGAGTGAAAGAAGAAGAAGAAGAAGAAGCACTCTCATAGCTGTTTTGAGGTCAGGTCAGGTTTTCCTGCAATCTGTGATCATGGGCCATAGACGCAGGTTGACATGCTGTATTGGAAACATAGCCTGATTCAAATATGATGCCCGAAACATTATTGGGAGAAGAGGTTGATGTTGTAAATGGCTAAAAGCAAGCCTGCAGTTTCCAACTTATTTCATGTGTTGTTTTTCACCTGCTTGCCTGATACACTGTTTTATATTTTATAGCATTGTTTTATATCTTATAGCTTTATTTTATATCATATTTCACATATTTTATGTAAAAAAGCATGAGTTAAATTTAATAACTTACCTGGAAACCGATATATGGCATGATCAATTATTGTAAAGCACTCTCTCCCTGTCTCCTTGAAAAGTCTAGCGACAAGGAAGAAATAGTCAATAGTACAAACTGGGTGATAAAAGATAATAAGCACTGGTCCTTTAGGGAGATGTTCCATGCCAAAAACTTCATAACCTGGAAATAATATAAAATGCAATAAATAAATGTTATTTTGTTGAAAAATAAATGAAATATTGCAATCTTTTATTGGAAGAAAACTGTAATTTACGATCAGTTAAAAAGCTCTCCTGTATGTTGCAGCATTCTGGATACTAGGTTGTCATCCACTTGGACTGGGACTTTCTCTGTTGTGCTCACATAATAAATGACATTTCTCCTCTGTTGCCTAGAGTTTTCGACCTTTTTTTAAGGGGGGACCCCAAAGTTGTTGACTTTTTTTTTAAGGAGATAGTTGTTTATCTTTAGAATGGTTGCAGACGCAGTGACTCACAGCACCAACTAACGGGGGTTCCAGCGCCAAACGCACAGGGGCGCATGAAGGTGGGTGCGGGTTCCATGCTAGGGGGGAACAAAATATCAGGGGGCACAGTCGCCATGCTGTCTGCCTGCTGCATCCACACCACCCACTGCATGGCGGCTAACTGCTTCAACTGGGATCCATTCGCTCCTATTCGTCGGATTTGTTGCTGCCGTTGGCACTGTTGGCATGCGGCGGATCCTGTCCAGAGATGTTTTCTCTGCTGCCACTTGCATTTCCCATTGTTCTTCGCTGGGACGTCACGTTGGGCAGTGCTGGGAGCGTGTGACGACAGCGGAAAAGCCAGCAAAGGAACCCACAGCTCGGCACATGCAATAGGATGCATCATGCAGCGCCCACAACGTTACATGGTGGTCCGGGCATGGCACTGAAACAGTTAGCTGCCATGCAGCTGGGGCAAGAGCCCACAGGCTTTTCTGCTGCAGGCAGGTTGGTGCGAATTTGGGAGTGAGCGTTGGAGTCTGGGGAAGAGCCGCCTGCAGAAGACGAACTCCGACGGGCTCTGCTCCTCTCGGCTGTCGGCAGCTCTTCCCTAGATTCCAACGCTCGGCCCTGGACTCTCAACCTGACACCCCTGAGAGCCCAGCGCCCGGGTGCCGTGCACCCCTAGTGCCAATGGTTAAGATGCCCCTGACGTTCATATGGGTTACAATACTATATTTTCCTGAGCCTTTTTTATTTGGAGAACAGTATTACCCTTCCGTACAGAGTGTTGCACATTCTTTCCCCATCCCTAAGAGCTCTAATTTCATGCATCTTCAGGCCATTCTCTGAATCACTTTATACAATCTCTCAGTTTCCCAGACAGATGCACCCTTGACCATGTCCTAAGTAGCCAGAGGGTTTCATCCTTATGACCCAAGCTTGGTTTTAGTAATGTGTTTCTGATTTATGCTTCAACATCTAAAGCAACATTACACTCTGGGATGCAATGAGAACATAAGATGGATCCTCTTGATCAAGCCAAAGCTCTTTGTATTCCATCATCCTCTTTCATGCAGTGTCCATCCAAATTAGCAGCCATCACCACATCATCACATCCTGTGCTGACAAATTCCATGGTTTGTGTCCAGAGTTTATGCTTCAGGGTTACCTAGTGATTTACCATGCTCAAGAAAATTGCACCCTCAAAGTCTCACTGCACGATGATATACTCATTAAATTCGCTGTGTACCCACCACACAGTTAAAACTGTTGTGGTAACTATTGTTCCACGGCCTCAAGTCTGAAATTCTGATGCTCAGTCCTATGAAAGTATAGTAGCTGAATTATTGGTATGAAATAAACATTTACTCACCATGCCATATCTTTCCAAATATATCTAAAACTTGAGCCGTAACTTGCTTTGGCTTTTTCCAACATTTGGTATCAAAATCAGTTTCTTGCTGGTTATTCCTCTTCTTGTAGACATATAGCAAAAATGAGATTGCACAGATAAACAAATATGTCATTATAATGATTGAGCAAGGCAAAATCAGAAGCATACGCAACCACCAAGAGTAAGTCCTTGAGCTCAGGTATTCTTCCATGGAAGGAAAACTAATCCAGTTTCCCAGCATTTGAGTAAAGCAGCTCATGGTTTCCTGATATGAAGCCCCACGTGTATGCCAAGGAAGGAAACAAATCCAGTTAAACCTTATTTGGTTTTGATGGTATTTCCCCCCACTGTTTACCTGGAAAACAGAAAATGCAGTATATTAGTTTGAACTGCCATTCCAGAAGCGTTCATGATTACATGAAATCTCCTGCTATTTAATATTTTCCTAGTTTTCCCCACTGTAACTTGCCAAGTAGATACAAGTAGATACAAAATGACAAGTGCATGACTTCATTTATTTCTTGTAAAGCAAGCTGGTTTCAGTCCACTGCTGAAGTATTAAGGAAAGTGAGAAAGGGTCACTTCTCTTTGAGTCAGCAGAAATGGTTCCCCGCCTCCTAAAAGTGCAGCTGCATGCATCTTGTGACTGTCTTCTTTGTGTTGCTGGGCAAACTAACACATACCCCAAGATAGATAAAGAACTCAAGTTTCAGCATTCACTGTTGTGGGGCATTGGAGACATGGATACTGTTGGAATGATCTGGGGAAAATCTGTCAGATTTGTGAAGAGCTTATCTGAAGGAAGTTAGACACATTGCAAGACGTCTACACAGAGGGAACTCTGGCAGTATTGCAGGACTTTTTGGAGCAAGTGGACTTCGCACTTGCTGTGTGCACTTTTCCTCAGCAAAAACTTTATACGTCGAAACGCTCTCTGGGCTCAGAGAGTGAAGACTTCTTGTAGCAGAGACAGTGTGTGTCTTTGTGCCCCCAAAGTAAACGTGATCTCTGCTACACAGTTGTTTTTTGTACTGAGGCTATCCACTTAACTCAAATTATATGGAGCGAACACAACACCGAACAAGAGGGAGGGTGGGGAAAATAGTGAGCTGATGGGTGGCAGCATTTTGGAATTCACTGCAAAGTGCCTCTTTCTGGGGATGTGAAGTGGAATAGCAGCGCTGCTGCCAGATAAGAACAGATGCCGATGGCCAAACCTTGTTATCACTGCCTCTAGAACTTCTTTCAAGTTGGTTTATTGGGGACCATGCCACAGTACACAGCCATTGCATTTTTGTCTACAAATTACTAAGTCATCTAAAAACAGACCTTTACATAGTTAAATTGCATATTTTTTATTTTACTCTCTCTTCACTACATCTTTCAACAGAAAAGTATGGGAATAGAGACAAAATTGATAAGGGTATGCAGGCTTTATAGCACAGCTGTTTTGATTCCAATAATAGCTGTGTTATAGGGAGGAATTTAATTTCTGCTTCTCAGTGTTATAATATCTGAAAAGCTGTAAGTGCTTAATTTCATCTCCACAAGTAGCGAACATCCTAGTTGTGTTTTAAGTTGACAATGTGGAAACAGGCTAAGATTTTCACACAACTGGTTTTTACACACGCACACAGACAAGACAGCATTTCTCTCTCGCTCTCTGCTGACCCATGCACAGGAACTGACAAATAACACAACTACTAGCACATTTGCAAAACTAAGCAAGGACCATTTGTTGAGATTGCAGGGGGTTGACTAGACAACCCGTTGGGCCCCTTCCAACTCTACATTTTATGTTTCTATGAACAAAAACTTTTACTTACATTCCTGGTAAGCCTAAATTGCCTTGACTTTGGTCACCTCTCTCTGAGAGCAGCAAAAGTCTTGTCTGGTGCTCTACTTTTTCGTAGGCTAATTTCCACCACTATGGAGACATGTCCCTTTATGTGGAGGTTTAAAGAGACTGTGATGGGTGTGCCATCTGTATAAACAAACCAAGCATTGTGAAAAAGTGAGAAGACATGGGGAGGCTGCTTCTTGGAAGTCGAGGCCATTTGTAATCAAACATAAAGTATGGAGTCACACCTACAAGAATATTCATAATGTACAATTACATACTGGTCACAGAAAACCAGTTCTTGACTAAGGAATAAAGGTAGGAATTGTACTCGCAACACTTTTTTAGAGAAGGTGTTTTGCCCAAGCTCCCTTCCTGCCTATTTGCAGCAATCGGGTCACTCATGGCGAGCAATCCCCATCATTCACCATAGGCTGCAGCAGTCCACAACAATACATTGCCTTTTTAAATATAATAATTTTTAATAATTTTTCATTAATAACAATCCAATATAGACCACATTAATACAATACCAAATCATAATTCAATTTAAAAAGCCAATTGTCAGATTTCAAATTAAACATTTTGGTTGAGTTCCCATGTTCTGATTTTAGGAGATTTTTTTAGATGTTGATTCTTTTTTGCCGCTCCAGTCGAATTTAACCCAATTAATACAGTCCCTATGTTGATCCTTTATTTTATCAGCCACTGATGTGTTGACTTTCATTCGTATTTAAGTGTTCCATATTCTTTAATTTGCAAGAGGAGTTTATATCTGGTAACTTTCTGTGTGGAATGTTTTTTTTTTAATTGTTCAACCTTCCTTTCTTGTTGCAATCAATCATTTCCAGCATTTCCCCCCTGCTCCAAGGACTCAGTTTTACTGCGTAGTGACCTTTCACCACCTTGCTTTTCTCAAAACCGAAAGTGGTCTGGCATCTGGCCATTAATCTGGGCAGACCTCCAGCATTTTCTTTCAATACTTTCCCATCTGATAACAAGCTGATATCTCATCAACACCATAATAAATCAAAGTTAGAATCCTCCGTGGGAGGGTATTGCCACAGAACATCCCATATAATATGGTGCCATATTATAAAAAAATCATGGTGAATATATAAAGAGAAAACAAAGGCTTCTCTCTACCACATACCAATCCAATTATGATTAAAATCTTCTCTAGATCGAGACCTTGGCACTCAGTGGCTGATTCATTCAGCAGCAGGTTAACTTGTCTCCTTCTTCCAGAACATGCCTGCTTCTCAAGTCTGAATTCGGATATAGCTTAAGAAACAGAAGAATCTCTGTGCATGGTGACCACATTGGAGAGTTTCCAATGCATGCAGGGCATTCCGTAGGAGGGGGAGGCAGCTACTGGGCAATCTGCGAGTGAGAGCGCTCCCCCCGACCTGGGGTGGGAGGTTTGCAATGAAATTACTCTCAAATTATCCTTTATCGGCTGCATGCTATGGTGAGAACCATTGTTCACCATGGCGGCAAAAAACAGAAGTCTATTCATAACAATACATTTCAAACAAAATCAAGTTACACTACACCTTTATCCGCTGCCGTAATACCACAGAACAATCCCTCCAATTCTCAATCTCCTATCAATGCCAAGAAATCTCTCCCTCTCTGCTCACTTTCACAAAAAGTTTGAGAATTCACTGTCCCAAGGGAGGGAAGTTATTCATGGCTCTTGATCATAAAACCTATAGGTCCTGGGGCAGCTCAGGAATCATGGCTTCTGTGGCAACCATGAGACTGTCTCAGTAAGTTAGAGGCCCATTAGGCAGGGTATGGATGCGGGTGGCGCTGTGGGTTAAACCACAGAGCCTAGGACTTGCCGATCAGAAGGTCGGTGGTTCGAATCCCCGCGACGGGGTGAGCTCCCATTGCCTGGTCCCTGCTCCTGCCAACCCAGCAGTTCGAAAGCACTTCAAAGTGCAAGTAGATAAATAGGTACCGCTCCGGCGGGAAGGTAAACGGCGTTTCTGTGTACTGCTTTGGTTCACCAGAAGCGGCTTAGTCATGCTGGCCACCCGGCTCCCTCGGCCAATAAAGCAAGATGAGTGCCACAACCCCAGAGTCGGCCACGACTGGACCTAATGTTCAGGGGTCCCTTTACCTTCACCTAGGCAGGGCATACCCTGGTTCAGGTTTCTGCAAGGGAGTGGGAAGGCAGAACAGAAATGCATCGAGAGTGCGGGGTTTGTGCTGAGCCCATTGTCAGATAGATCATTTCCTGGTGACATTTGGAGTGATGATGCAGCGCCCTGTATAAATCCTCATAAAACCTGAGAAGTTCAGATCAGAAGAATCTTTATTTGCATCAGCCACTAGCCATAGGAATAAAATAAAATAAAATAAAATGTATTGAAGATAGAGGTAAAAACTTAACTATACAAAATACATTTTGGAGGTTCACATCAGTAATCAAATAATAGATCTTATTCTAATTGCCCCCACTAAAAACCTTGCAGATTTTGCTGCCACCTGGTCATCTTGATCCGCTGGATGAAAGGACACAGTAGCAATGGTTGAGCAACCCAGCATGGACAATAGAAGAGGGGTAATACCCTCACTCCTCAAATCTTTATATAGAGTGCAACCAGAAGCTCATGTGCCACTGACTCAATACTGCCATCTCCACATGGACATCATTGTTTTTCCAGTGGAATTTTCTGAAATTGACCCTCAAGTACAGCTGAAGGCAGTTTATTCAAGCTTGCGAAAGTGAAAGCACGCCTGTATTTTGGAATTGTTATTTTTTGCAAATAGGGTGCCCAAGTGTCAAAATGACTAGATATAAAATAATCATACCATGGACAAAATTGCCTTATTGTGGCCAAATTATTCTGTCGCTCAATTAGGTGCTGTCTAATTTAATTATTTACTTTACTGAATCTCAGTGTTAATAACTGTTGTGATGATAAACCAGAAAAGTAAAACTTTTGGTTGATAATTTTAGTCCAAGCACTCTGATGACCATCTTGCAATACTAAGGGTAGTAGACCAGTGGGGTTTAAATTTAGGCAAAGCCTATAATTAAATGTCCTACACCAAACCTGTAATTCAACTGAGGGGAGACTAGCCTCTAAGCGAAATGAAGCATTTGGAACACAGGATGGAATAGAAAAAAATTGCCTTAGGAACTTAGGTTGAACAGCTTCTGTAGATCCAAGGTGAGGCCCTGTCCAAATCTGAGCCCATATAATAACTGTTCCAGGGGTTTAGCTTTAAACAGTGCTGATGGTATACGATTGTCACCTTTTGTATGTAAAAAGCCTGTCAGAATTTTGGTGCTTTGAGATGCTTTTTCCTTTGCATATTTCTGATGTGCTCCCCACGACCCTGCTGACTGAAAAATAGGGGAAAGGTATTTAAAGACTTTAACTTGTTCGATCAACAGATTATTCACATACCGCCTATGGGTCCTATAATTTCTTGAAAATTTAGTTTTCTTTAGTTTGACTTCAGTTTTCTTGTAATTCACAGCCAGGTGTTCTCTTTGGCAGTATTCTGAGAACGCCCTCATCAACCTTTTTACGCCCACTTTTGTTTGCGATAGAAGTACCATTTATTTAATTATTGGATTATCTAATTATTTATTTCATTTGTATACCGCTTTATATTTTAAGAAAAATCTCAAAGTGGTTTAAAGCACATTAAAACATCAATAAGACAATCTGAAGAAAGTCAAATATATAGTATACAGTCAAAGCAACATAATTAACTAAAAAAACAAACAAACTAAATTATCCCAAAGATTTCAAAATAAAACATTACAAAAGAGGTCAACTACAGAATACACACTCCACAAAGTAAGTTAACAAAAAACAAAACTTAAACATTTTTTTTTAAAAAAACCACTGCTAAGTGAGGTGAAATATAAAATGCACATTTAAAACAGCATAACTAACTAACTAACAAAAGAATAAAACATTATCATAAGCATGTCACAGCTGTTTGGCAGGCACTAAAAGATGGGGCAAAATAATCCAATAATTAGGGTTTGTTGTCAGGCAATGTCCCTCTGGTCTCACCAGGCACCGCTTTAGTAGAGCTGGTGAGTCTGGGCCCCACCCCCTAGGCCAGGTGGAAAGGGCCTTGCAGG
The DNA here is from genome assembly GCF_964188315.1 of Podarcis muralis. Lineage (NCBI taxonomy): Eukaryota > Metazoa > Chordata > Lepidosauria > Squamata > Lacertidae > Podarcis > Podarcis muralis. The sequence continues at coordinate 38,129,623 of NC_135662.1, forward strand.
GAGCAGCCTTCACAACTCACAGCAATACCTGAGCTCAGTGGATCACCCATGGTGGTTATTTATGCTTCTGATTTGCTTTATCCATTATTGAGAATAGTGTATTTGGTTCTATGTGCTTCCTCATTTTTGCTCTGTTTTCACAAGAAGATGAATAACCAGCAAGAAACTGAGGCTGATAGCAATTTTTGGGGCATTTCAAGGCAAGTTACAAATATGTTTAAAAAGATATAAAGGTACGCGGGCGGCACTGTGGGTAAAACCTCAGTGCTTAGGACTTGCCGATCGCATGGTCGGCGGTTCGAATCCCCGTGGCGGGGTGAGCTCCCGTCGTTCGGTCCCAGCTCCTGCCCACCTAGCAGTTTGAAAGCAGAAATAAGTGCAAGTAGATAAATAGGTACCGCTTTCTAGCGGGAAGGTAAACGGCGTTCCGTGTGCTGCTCTGGTGCCGGTTCGCCGGAGCAGCTTCGTCACGCTGGCCACGTGACCCAGAAGTGTCTGCGGACAGCGCTGGCTCCTGGCCTCTAGAGTGAGATGAGCGTGCAACCCTAGAGTCTGTCAAGACTGGCCCGTAGGTGCAGGGGTTCCTTTACCTTTACCTTAGAAAGATATGCCCTGGTCAGGAGACAGAGCCAGAGCAGCCAGCTGAGATGTTATCACTGGAGAGTATTTCTGACCCCCCCTTCTCCCAGAACCCGGCGTTCGTTGAGAGTGCAAGAGAAAAGGACTCAGAGACAATTATCCCCTGGCGGCCACTGTAAGGAAAAGTGCTGTTGGTAGGAAGGGAGTGGAGAGGATCTCAGTTGGAGCAATGCCATTGTCTCTCACTGTGATGATTGAATAAATTCATAAGTAAGAACTCTTCTTGGTTTTTCTCTGCTTCTTGCTGCCACCGGGGGAGGGGGAGGAATAAAACAATAGATATAGATATAGATATAGATATAGATATAGATATAGATATGGATATGGATATGGATATGGATATGGATATGGATATGGATATGGATATGGATATGGATATGGATATGGATATAGAGATATAGATATAGATATAGATATAGAGATAGAGATAGAGATAGAGATAGAGATAGAGATAGAGATAGAGATAGAGATAGAGATAGAGATAGATGTAGATGATGTAGATGTGGATGTAGATGTAGATGTAGATGTAGATGTAAATGATATAGATGTAGATAGATATGATCATCATCATATTGTAAACTGCCTGATGAACTTCAGTTTTTAATGGGTCTGTGACTGAATTGCAGGCACTGCATGACAGAGTAAAATGGACCAACATGTATGTATGCGATTATTCCTCTGACTTAACTGATGAACGCATGCTGGACTAGGATCCTTCACCTCCACCTGAACATGTGGAGGATGCCAGAGACCCTTTGATATCAGAGCATGTCAACCTGGAATTTCTGGGGCTCCAAAGCAAGCAATACATGCTGCATAATTAATGCAGCATGGTGCCAATGGAAGAGCTTTTACTGGAGCAGCACTAGGATTCAATATTGTAAACCGAACATGTTATTAAGGTTTGTGTATGACATCATGTTCCTATCTCATACACATCTTATACTGGGAGAAGCCACCAGCAAATGGAGGTAACACAGTTGTCACAATACCTACCTTTACCCCTTAGTCAATAGCTGGTGTTCTGTGACCCAATATGTTGTTATATGGCTGCTATTGTAGGTGTGACTTCATAATCTTTAATTATAAATGGGCACAACCTCTTAGTAGTCTTTTTCACAATGCTTGGTTTCTCACAGAAAGGGGCGTTTCTCCTTCTGCTTCGTTTGCAAATGTCCTATTCTTGTTGTTGTTGTTTAGTCATTTAGTCATGTCAGACTCTTCGTGACCCTATGGAACAGAGCATGCCAGGCACTCCTGTCTTCCATTGCCTCCCACAGTTTGGTCAAACTCATGCTGGTAGCTTCAAGAACACTGTCCAACCATCTCGTCTTCTGTCGTCCCCTTCTCCTTGTGCTCTCAATCTTTCCCTCTCTTTTCCAGGGAGTCTTATCTTCTCATGAGGTGGCCAAAGTATTGGAGCCTCAGCTTCATGATCTGTCCTTCCAGTGAGCACTCAGGGCTGATTTCCTTCCAAATGATCTTCTTGCAGTCCATGGGACTCTCAAGAGGCTCCTCCAGCACCATAATTCAAAAGCATCAATTCTTTGGCGATCAGCCTTCTTTATGGTCCAGCTCTCACTTTCATACATCACTACTGGGAAAACCATAGCTTTACTACATTGGGAAGAATTCCACATTTAAAAATGTGATTATACACACACACACACACACACCCTCAGATGAACAGCAACACATGTCACATTACACCGTGCCATTTATTAACAGAAATAAAGACAATATGGAAAAGCCATGTGTGAAAAACTAAGTACATCTTATTATTAAATAGCTTGCAGAACCACATTTAGCAACAATAAGAAGCTAACATTTTCTGTAGGACTTTATCAGTCTCTCACATCACTTCAGTTCACTGAAGTTTGCTGGCATTTGTTTATGCACAGCTATCTTAAGGTCTTGCGCAGCATTTCAATTGGGTTGAGGTCTGGACTTTGACTAGGTCATTGATTCCGTTCTTTTCCAGCCATTCTGTGATAGATTTACTGGTATGCTTAGGATCCTTGTCCTGTTAACAGCATGACCCAATTTTGGCCAAGCCACAGCTGTCGGGCAAATTGCCTCACATTTGACTCTAGAATACTTTGGTATACAGAGGAGTTCATGGTTGACTCAATGACTACAAGGTTCCCAGCGCCTGTGCCTACAAAACAAGCCCAAATCACCACACCAAGCTGCTTGTGCTGATATGCTGTTTGGTTTTCGTCAAAGGTGGTGCTGTGCATTAAGGCCAGACATCTCCACTTTGTTCTCGTCTGTCCAAGGACATTGTTCCAAATGTCTTGTGGTTTGTTCAGATGCAACTTTGCAAACCTAAGCTGTGCTGCCAGACGCAACTTTGCAAACCTAAGCCGTGCTGCCATGTATTGAATAATAGGATTATTCAGAAGGTATTGAATAATCAGGATCAGGTGCACAACCTTGGGGTCATTTTGAACTCACATCTGTCCATGGATGCACAGGTTAATTCTGTGTTGATTCTGGTAGCTAGACTGGTGATAAGGAGTGGCTGCTGGCACCATATAACACCCAGCCTGGAAGATATTTGGCTCCCTGTACATTTCTGAGCACAATTCAAAGTGTTGGTCTTGGTGTTGACCTTTAAAGCCCCAAACGGCCTCAGTTTACCTGAAGGAGCAGTTTACCTGAAGGAGCATCTCCACTCCCATCGTTCTGCCCGGACACTGAAGTCTAGCGCCGAGGGCCTTCTGGCGGTTCCCTCACTGCAAGAAGTGATGTTACAAGGAATCAGGCAAGCTGCCTTCGTAGTTGGGAGTGGCTCCTGCCCTGTGGAACACCCTCTCATCAGATGTCAAATAGATAAACAACTACACAACTTTCTGAAGACATCTGAATGCAACCCTGTATCAGGAAGCTTTTAATCAATGATGTGTTGCTGTGTTTTTATTATGTTCTCAGCCGCCCAGAGTTGCTGGAGCAACCAGGCTTACACTTACACACACCAACACACACACACACACACACACACACACACACACACACACCTTTATCCTTTAGCTCCTGAAAGACTCAAGTTTCCATCTTAGCTGATTTCTTTCTGCCATAGCCTCAATTATGAATACCAGAGTACACTGATCAGGATTTAATAATTTGTTGGGCATTTGTTCCTGAAGATGATGTGAAGAAAGGCCGAAACTTTCAATCTGAAAATCATTGGGTGTGAGGGGAATGTTATTACAGAGAAGAAAGGTAGATAGTCTTAATGATGCCTGACAGTATTGGTGTCAGGGACTGGAATGAAGCATCAGAGGGATGGGACGAATCTCTCCCCCCCCCCAGGTATTTGGTATCACTTTTTCTTATAATCGTATCCCATTCCAGGGAAGCTACACTATTCATATCTCCCATCAATATGATATTTCAACTCTTATTTTCCAATAGAATTTCTTCAAGGTCAGTTTTTTTCTGATTTGGTGCATACACACCTACTGTATTGGCAATGTTTTTTCTCCTTCTGATGTTATTTGAGTTATCAATATTCTTCTTTGTTCTTCTTTGGATCCGGTTCAGGTTTTATATACATTACCACGCCTCTCTTCTTTGTTGCATGAAAGGCTACAAAGTCCTTTTCCAATCTTTTATTAATCAAAATTCTTCTATGGTTCTTCACAATGTGTGTTTCTCGAAAGCAAATCACATCCAAATTTAACTTTTTAACCACATGTTCAATCTTGTTTCTTTCAGTTTATTATTAAGTCCATTTACATTCATCTTGTTCTTTATTTGTCTCTTGTCTCTGTCTCTTGTCTTAACCTCTGTTGGTTTTTCTTCCTGTTCTGCTTCCAAACCAAATGCCCTTTCCCCTGCTAATTCTTTCCCATATTTTCTCCAGAATTAGTCTGCTTCAGTGGGATCCCGACACCTTTGTTTTCTTCCTTTACATGTAAAAGATTGTGCTTGAGGATATACCCAACAATAAGGGATTTTGTTATATTTCAGTGTATCTGTCAAATATTTGTTATTTACTCTGGTAGTGAATCTGTATTACTCTGTCCTGAATTCTCTTTGAATTAAAAAAACAACAGTCACTCAGCAGTTTGTTTGTTTTTGCTTTAGCCTATCTAGATTTCACTTGCAAATTTTTGTCCACTGCCACGCTAACCGTTTCTTCTTCCAATTCAATCAGGTTAGTAAGTTATTTTATTATTTTTTCACTTAATTCCACCATCACATCTTCTGAAATACCTCTCAGACAAAGAATCAGATCTTTTTGATTTAATTCCAAAGCAGAGGTCTGAGTTTGTGCCAATTGAGAGTTGGGAGAGTTGAGCTCAACCTCTCAGACACCTTTCAGTTCTAAGCGACTGGAGGGCAATGGAAGGGCAAGAGGGAGTTTGGCGTCCTTCCTGGGGAAGACTCTATTAGCTTTCAGCCTACTCTTTGCTTTCAGCCTACTCAGATTAAAGAGCTTTCCATCTGTTAGATATATAATTTCTACTCTGGTGGAGAATTTCCCTTCGACAAAGTGTAGGATCATGGCATTAAATAGAATGAATAGAGTTGGGGCGATAACACAAACCTGTTTAAAACCTGAACGCACTGTGAATGGTTCATATTGAGAGCCATTGTTATCTGTGATTGTTGCTGTCATATTATCATGGAGGAACTGAATGATGTTATCTGGGCAACTAATTTTCAGAAGGATAGTCCAAAGGGCAATACGATTTACAGTGTCGAAGGCCTTCGTCACGTCAATAAACCCCATATAGAGGTAGGTATCCCATCAGGTCCACTGGTTTTGTTGTTTTTCATTTGGTTAATAGCTGTGCAGGGACGCGGGTGGCGCTGTGGGTAAAAGCCTCAGCGCCTAGGGCTTGCCGATCCAAAGGTCGCGGTTCGAATCCCCGCGGCGGGGTGCGCTCCCGTTGTTCGGTCCCAGCGCCTGCCAACCTAGCAGTTCGAAATCACTCCCGGGTGCAAGTAGATAAATAGGGACCGCTTACTAGCGGGAAGGTAAACGGCGTTTCCGTGTGCGGCTCTGGCTCGCCAGAGCAGCGATGTCACGCTGGCCACGTGACCCGGAAGTGTCTCCGGACAGCGCTGGCCCCCGGCCTCTTGAGTGAGATGGGCGCACAACCCTAGAGTCTGGCAAGACTGGCCCGTACGGGCAGGGGTACCTTTACCTTTAATAGCTGTGCACAACTTTCCCCGATTTGGAGATACTGCAAGCTCATCTCTAATTTGTTTTTGTGGAATTTGTGAGAGGACTTCAGCAGCTACAGAGAGTTGTGGTTAAGGAGATGTTGGTAATGTTCTTTCCATCACAGTGCAATAGCTTTTTTATCTTTTAGAAGTGTGGTACTGTCTGTTGAGCATAGGGGGCATATGCCATGATTTATTGGCCCATAGATGGTTTTTGTGGCTTTAATGAAACTCTGTCAATCATGAGTGTTGGCTAAGTGCTGGATCACTTGAGCATTTTTTTATCCACCAGGTGTTCATGGGCTTCAACAATGGATGTTTTTATTTTGGTCCAGTGTTCCTCAATGTTATCAGGGAACTCCGAAAGTAGATGGTCCTTAAGAGTAGTTTGGAAGCATGAGCATATCAAGGGTGTAAAACACAACAAAAATAAATACAAAATTGTATTATTTGCGGATGATATCCTTTTAAATTTGAATCAAATTATTAATGAGATTTCTTTTGATATTTTGATATTGAAAGGTGGAGACCTCTAAACCTCAAAATGAATCTTGTTCCAAAGCTTTTATATATTCTTAGAGGATTACCAATATATATTCCCAAATTTTACTCCCAAAAAAAACAATTTTACTCCCAAAAAAACAAATCTTTGGTGGTACAAAGCCACCAAAAATATCACTACATAAAATGCAACTTCCAACTAAGGAAGGTGGCTTTGGTCTCCCAAATCTGGAACTATATCACTAGGCCTACCTGCTGAGTAAGACTAGTGATTGGAGAGCTAGCAGGAATCCCAATTGGGCTACTTTCGAATATAGTTTCTTTGAACCTCTTGTAGGGTGAGCTAAACTCGGCCCCAATTTTATGAAACATCCTATTATCCTGGAGACTATTAAAGCACCTATAAAAATTTGGATGAATATAAATAAAAATAATAAGGATGACCCCTTTCAGCATGAGAAATTAACAATATGGGCCAACCCAAAATAAAAAAATGGAAATCAAGTACCGTATTTTTTGCTCCATAGGACGCGCACCCCCCAAAAAAGTAAGGGGAAATGTCTGTGCGTCTTAGGGAGCGAAGCCAGCAAGAGCCACTGCTGCTGACACGCTCTGCGCAGCTCTCCCTTTAAAGCAAGAGCTGCGTAGAGCGTGTCTGCGGCTCTGGCTGGCTTTACAGCAAGGCAGGAGGAGGGATGGACAGGGCTGCTGTCCGGCTCATTGTAAGGCCAGCAAGAACCGCTGCTGGTTAGCTGAGCCGGGGAGGAGGGAGTGAAGGGGATTCCATCCATCCCTCCCTCCTCCGTGGCTTGCTTTGAAGCAAGAAAGTGGGAGGGGAGCCGCTTATACCCTTATACCCTCCTCATTTGAAGCAGGGTGTGGGGGTGCAGTGGGGAAAGAGGGCAGGAAATAGATGCCGGGCATGAAGACACAACCACACTTTGACCACTGGAAAGTCCACCTCAGCCTCCCCAGATTTCCACTGAGACGGCCAGGCTAATCTCAATGGCCATAAGAGCCAGAAACTTGCATGGGCTTTAATTTAATTAATTTAATTTAATTTTAAATTAAAACCATTTGAACAAATTAAAGATAAAGTGAATTGGTTGCAATATTATCAAATTAATGAATTATATAAGATGGATAAGAGAAATGGTTTTGCAACAGAAAAAACCAAATATGAAACAGAGTTGTTAGATACTAATGATAAGAATATGTCTAAAATGTACAGTTTGTTGTTGGAGTGGCATACAAAGGATGAAGAAGTTATGATTGATTGGGCAAGGGATGTGGGACATACCGGTAATATAATGATGGAGGACTGAGAGAGGCTATGGAGGAAAGGGTTAAGTTCACTGCATGTACGATGTTAAAGGAAAATATTATGAAAATGATGTATAGATGGTACTTGACCCCTGTAAAACTAGCAAAGATTTATCACAAAAGTGATAACCTTTGCTGGAAATGTATGGAAAAAAGAAGGTACCTTTTTCCATATGTGGTGGACTTGTCCCAAGGTGAAAGACTTCTGGGAGAAGATTTATAACGAACTGAAAAAAATGTTGAAATATACATTTATTAAGAAACCAGAGGCCTTTCTCCTTGGAATAACAGGTTTAGAATTGTCCATGTTAAATTATTTTTGTATGCCACAACGGCCGCTCAAATATTACTTGCTAAAAATTGGAAAACACAAGAATTACCAACAGTAATTACGGCTGTGTAATTTGGAATTTATGTAATTTGGTTTGATTTGATGTGATTAGTCGGTTAATAAAAAAAACTATTCTTAAAAAAAATATTAAAAAAAATTACCAACAGTGGAAGATTGGCAGATGAAGATGGTGGACTTTTCGGAGCTAGGTGACCTGACTGGAAGAATCCATGACCAGAAAAAAGAGGAGTTTCAAGAGGACTGGAGGAAATTCAAGGACTATTTGAACAAATATTGTGATATAAAAAATTAGAAATTACTTGAAAGAAACAAATAGGCCTAGGACAAATTAAGTTATAATTAATAATTCTTTTTTTTTTGTCCTTTTCTGTTTTTGTGTATCATTTTGCTTTGTGGTTTGTGCTATTACTGTGGAAAATTTAATAAAAAATTATTTAAAAAGAGAAAGAAACTTGCATGGGCTGCTTCTTTAAAGATGAAAACATGCACACACGTGAAAGAAATCCATCCAGGTTCCTGGGCACAACCGACGCTTAATATTCACACAGGTTAAATGGATGGCATTGGCAACTGGAGGAGCAGCATGGTTAAAGAGCAAGTCCTGGTTTCAAGCTTAAGATCAGCTCTTTCGTGGTGGCCTCAAACAATCCTTTGGCTGCAACAGGAATCCCTCCCTCCCTCCCTTAATTCAGGATGCTACAGTCTACAGATGCTGTGGCTGCCTGCCCTTTCCCCTGCTGTAAAAGCACCTTCAAGAGGGTGATGGGAGGTGACACAGTCATCTTCCAGATGTGCAAAGAACCACCCTCGCCAAACTAAACGTGACAGCAAGTCTCACACCCAGATCTGAAGAATAAATGGGAACCTAGGAAGCTGCCTTATAAGGAGTCAGACCCACTACTCCATCTAGCTTAGTAATGTCAACACTGACTGGCAGCAGTTTGCCAGAGTTTCAGGCCTGGAGAAGCCGGGGATTGAACGTGTGGTGTTCTGCATGCAAAGCCACTGAGGTTACAGCTGTTCCCTTTAAAAACAAACTAAGATAGTAGTCCTCGTGGTTCTGAGGAAAGGGCTAATTTAAACAGGAACAGAGGGACCTTCCTTGTACCACGTCAGGACTCCTGAGCTCATTTAGCTCAGTTTTGTCTTCACTGACGGGCAGAGGCTCACCAGGGTTTCAGGAGACACACCCTCAGCCCTACCCAGAGAATCTTTCAAGGACTGGACTTGGGATGGGATCTTCTCCATGCTCTCCCCATTGAGCTATGATGGCTCCCTCCCTTCTCCTCCCCTCCTCCTCTGCAGGAGGCCTATCTCCTCATGTCATTATAATGAATATATGTCAAGGGCTTTGAGATGCATATAAAGTCAAGCTCAGCATTATTAACAGGACTTAGATAAGCCATGATTCCCCTTCCTTCCCTCCTCTGAGGCTCGTTTTAAAGCAGCAAAGTGGACAGGAGCCGCCTGCTTTGCTGCTTTAAATAGTTTAGTACAACATTTGATTCAGAATATTTTTTTTCGTGTTTTCCTCCTCTAAAAATTAAGTGCGCCTTATGGTCAGGTGCGCCCTATGGAGCGAAAAATACAGTAATAATTTGGCAAAATTGGATGAAAAAAGGTATTTTGACATTGAATCAAGTAATTGATGAAAATTACAAATTTGTGGAACATAAGACTTTGCAAGTAAAGTATGGATTAACCAGTGAAAAACAATGGCAATACATCCAATCGAAACATATGTTGGAAAGGGAGTTTGGCCCTGAGGCTATAGCAGCATCGGAAACACCCTTGCTGCTACAAGATTTAATTTCTGCAACAAAAGCAAAGAGCTCTGCACTTGCACTATATAAAACCCTACTCAACAGAAAGGAATATGATTTAGAATATGATAGACAAAAACGGAGTGAAGAGTTAGGAGTACAGATAACAAATGATATATGGGAGTCAAGTATAAAATCAACAGAAATAGCTTCTATGGATTTAAGACTAAGACTTATTCAGCAGAAAATAATATTCAGAGTCCATTGGACTCCAGCAAAACTTTACCAGAAGAAAATAACAAACGCGGACAACTGCTGGAGATGTGGAAGTAAAAATGTGAACTTAGTACATATGATGATTAACTGCTGAATGATAACATCATTTTGGTGCGAGGTGAGGATATATATAGCAAGAGTAATAAAAAGAAATTGTTATTTAGGGGATTTGAATTTAATTATAAATTATGTAGCGGAAATGTGGGAAATTACAAGGGGTCAAAAAAAAATGGATGTATCATGCCATATTAGAAGCAAAAAAACTTGTCTTGATGAATTGGAAGAGCCGCAAAAAGATCCAGTTGAGCACAAGGATTGACAATATGGACAGACTAGTTACCTACGAACTGCATATTGACGCAAATTAAGAATGGATAAATATGAAGAAATCTGGAAAGAATACTTAAGCATTAAGGCGGACAGTGGTGAGAAGTAGGGGGAGGAGAGGTGGGGAAATATTGTTAAAAAGGTGTAGTTATAGGTATATCAGTACTCAAATCTGAATTGTTAAATTGTGTTATTATTGTTATTGTGGTTTTTGTTGCATATGTTTGTTTTGGTTGTTGTTTGTATTGAAAAAATGATTACATAATTTTTTAAAAAAAGAGTAGTTTGGAAGCAATCCCACTTAATGGGATCTTGAAGGGCTTCAGTGTTTATTTTGCGCCTTCCTGGAAGCCTGCGTTGAGGTATAATCTTAGTAGCCATTGCGGACTGTATTAATCAGTGATCTGTCCAGCAGTCGTCGGCACTCATAGCTCTGGTAAGGAGTACATCATGGCAATCTTCAGCTTGGACAATTGCATTGTCTAAGAGGTGCCAGTGGTTCGACTGAGGGTGCTTCCCTGATTTAAATTTACAGTCGGACCTTGGAAGTTGAACGGAATCTGTTCCGGATGTCCGTTCAACTTCCCAAAATGTTTGAAAACCAAATCGTGGCTTCTGATTGGCTGCAAGAAGCTACTGCTGCCAATCAGAAGCCATGGAAGCCCCGTCGGACGTTTGGGTTCCAAAAGAACGTTCACAAACCGGAACAATCACTTTCGGGTTTGCGTCATTGTTGGAGCCAAAATGTACGAGTTCCAGGGCATTCGGAATCCAAGGTACCACTCGTGTGTGTGTGTGTGTGTGTGTGTGTGTGTGTGTATATGTCGAAAGTGTGTGTTGCTAATAACAAGGTTGTGCACTACACATATACTCAAAAGAAAGATTCTGTTCTGGTTGCTGTTGCTAACTCCTTCTTTCCCAATAGTCCCAGCCCACAGATCGAAATCTTGCCCAAGTCTTGCATTAAAATCACCCAGGAGGATAATATTATCCTCCTTAGGTGTCTCTGATAGGATGATATCCAGCAGATAGTAAAAATTATCTTTCATGTCTTCATCGACATCTCGTGTTGGTGCATAAGCACTTAGAATTGTAGCCTGTTGGTTTTTGGTGAGTTTTATTCAAAGTGTTGAAAGTTGTTCATGAATGCCGGTAGGGACTTTTGACAAGAGCTTCACAAGATCGTTTTTGATAGCAAAGCCTACTCCATGTATTCAATGTTCTTGTTCAGCAAGTGAGTGTTTTAGTATCATCATTATGCTGTCCAAGTCCTGAGACTCAATGAGCATACACAAGAGCTTCTGCAGAAAGATTTGTGTTGTGATTTGAGGACCCGATCCCCGCTTGGGTAATGAAGACACGTGGACACAGTATATTAGGTTAATGGGCAAGAAAAGGCCACAACTTTATTGATTACAGCATGTGAGAAGGTATTGGCTTAGGCATTGGACCACAGCAAATTTGACTCCACCCACTCAGAGAGGGGTGAGTCTGATGAGGGGTTAACCACCAGTAGGGGGAGCCTGTTGATGCAAATAAAACTATAAGCTCTCCCCTGATGTCACCAAGCGTCATGCCATGGTCCCCCACCACACAGGGCATCGGACAGGACCCACGACTGCCGGATTCCTTTAACGGAATACTCATAAGCGAAGGGGTAGGCGATGGCCACACCTTGCCCTTCCATACACCAACAACACATTCCAATGCCTAACCGCCACCCGAGCCCAAGAGGCTCGCCGGATTGGTGAGGAGGCTGGGAGAACAGTGCTGTCGGCAGTGCTGGAGCGACCCGCAGCCACCCGAGACCTCACTCTAACTAAAGCAAAACGCCAGGAACCCTCCAGATGCCCCACAAAAATTACTAAGGCGAAATAAGAGTACAAATGCAGGTAAAATCACTGGACCCCTTCCTCCAAACCTCACAACTCCAGAATCGGAACAGGAGCTTCCGACTCATTAACTCTTCCATGTGCTTGGCTCAAACAAGACGACGATGAGCAGGAACACTAGACTCGTGGAAAATCTGAAGCGCAATGGTGGGGAGACCTGGCGCGGCCGCATTTGAGTGGCTAAACCATGCCCCTGCGGTGGCCCCTGATTGGGTGCCCAACTGGGAGGCGTGGCACGCCAGTGATGATGAGAGTGCAGGGGGCAGAATGCCCTCTGTATGATGCGGGAATTGTCTCCCCCTCACAATCCCTCCCCTCTGGAAGCAGGAGAGGCTTTACAGGGCTCAGATCTTGGAACAGCCTTTTATAAACATAAAAGAAGTGTCACTGTTTTGATACAGAAGATTTGTAGACATTACTCTTTCAGATATAGCATTATTTCAAGGTTCAATTAAACACTCACCTTCCCGTTACACTCTTTGATTCTGGTGCTACCAGTGTAAGTCTCCAAATGGGGCATTCTGGGAGTTTTGCAGGATAGGACAAGAAGGCACTTAGGCCCTTCAGCATGTACACCAAGGGCTGAGCTAATGAGCTAATGACCCTTCACAATAATTAATATACAATCCAGCACAATTCTGTGTATCTTAACTTATCTTTAATTACATAATAATGACAGTTTTCTATTACAGATGCATGCTCATAAACATTACAACTGCTTTATATGGACTAGTCAGCTTTGTAATGCTTATCAAATCGTTCTGAAATAGCTCTTAATATATTTCCTGGCCTTTTTTGGTGTTTATCCCGAAGATTTTCAATTGCAGTCTTTGTCTGTTGAAAGAAGAACAAAGGAATATTGTATTATATCAATATATTGCAAAATGGATATTCACAGTTATTCATATCTGTGGGGAAATGCTAAAGGGATCAGAACCATTAGAATAAAGAATCCCATTTTTTTCCAGTTACAGATTTTTTTTTTTTTACCAAGAGCACTGTATGAGAATGGCAGAGATACAACCAAACATAAGTGCCTTGGGCTGCTTTGTACGTATCAGTTTTCCTGCATGGTTGTTCCCTCCAGCTATGTGAGGAAAACGGCAGAAATGCTATTGAGTTATATTTCACTATGCTCAGTGCTATTTTTCTAGAAAAAGAGGTGCCTGAACTCACTATGAACACCTCCCTCATTCTCTTAGAATGGCAATGGCTGACAGGGCTAGTGACAAAAAACAGTCACCTCCTGGTTCCTTGCCTGAAAACAGCACAGCAGGGCATAGGTAAAAATAGTAGAGTAGAATGGAGTCACATTCACATGCAGAGTTGCAATAAATCAAACAAACATCAGAAGTTCTTCAGTAATAGTTTTATTGAGGATTAGGAGCGTACAGTGCTTACTGGGTTCCCTAGTGGGGAGGGGGCTTGGAAGAACCCTCTGGGGCAGATTCTGGGGCATAGGGTGGGCAGAAGAAGTCCTATTGCATGAGCAGATCTTTGTGCAGCACTACATAAAATGCATAGGTTTTTCGTGGTCTCAACAGGTTCCAGTAGGCAGAAACCATTTTATAGAACTGAAAAAGAGAAAACAACGGGGGGGGGGGGAATCCTGCTTTTTTACTTGCAGGTATAGAGTTAACTTACTTTTTCAGCCAGCTCTGCAGCTGTTATATTTGGATCATATGGGATGGGTTCTCCAATATATGTCCTCAGTTTCACTGGAAATCCTCCATATACGGGAAGGTAGATAAGTCTTGTTTTCTCATATAACCACCTTGTCAACCCTATGTATGAAAGGGGAAAGTGTCTGTAAGAAAGCAATCCCATATCAAATTTGAAATTAGTTGGCATTCTGAGTTTTTAGCAATTCCAGTCAATCCATCCCAGAGAGGAAGAGTTAAATAGTATGAGTCCTTTGGAAAAGAAAAAGCAGCATATTCTGTCAGCTCTTCTCTGCTCTTTAAAAATCAAGGTCATAAGTTGTAAAATAGACTGCAGAATACGGTTTTTTTTCCTGCTCAGTTCCCCTCCATGTGGGGGTTCCTACCACTTTTATAGATTATAGCTATCTTTTAAATCTAAGAAAAAACTAAGCAAGGACATGTTCACTCAGTCCTGAGACAGGCAGCTTAGCTTTTGCAGTGTACACTGAATAAACTCTACTAGAAGGTAGTAAAAAGATATTCTGTTTCTAAAAAAATGTATATTATTATAAAATCTTTATTGCCTGAAAGCAGATTTCTTGATACTCACTTGACTTTCCAATGTTCCTGTATGCTTCACATATGTTTTGTGTAAATATAGGGATGATGGGCTAAAAGAATAAAATCAAAAATCTAAATCAAAAGGTAGCTGAGAACGGGAGAATTACTTCACCCCACCCGCTCCACCTTTATTTTGGTTAAGGACTAGGAATAATGCTCCGCATCTGGTATTGCAACGACAAGCCTGATGTAATTGACTTCAAATTGCACATGCTGTCCCCCAGATTTTCAAGAATTGAAGAGGAAAAAAGCTATTTTTCTTTTTAAATGTAATTGATTTTAATAGCTTTAAAAAAAAAAAAAAGAGCAGTGGTGGGAAATACAGATATCATTTGACCCCCAAACAGGGGATTTGCCATCCTCAACTACTTAGGATGCTAGATCAAGGATATCAACACATTACGTCTTATCTAGGATAATCCTGAAGGCAATGCAAATTGCACAAAGATCACTCACCACTTTTGCCTCCAAAGCTATCTGAGCGAAACCTGTGCGGTTACCCCACATTATGTTGTAATCAGTACTGAAGTTTCCTTCTCTACCTCCGCCAGGGGCAATGCCCAGTGAATGGCCTTTCTTCAAAATTTCCACACATTCAGCTTTATTGAAATCTTTCAACCCGGCCGCATCTAAAGCCGTCTTCCACCCTGACAAAATAAGACCCAAATAGAAGAAGAGTGTGTCAGTGTTTGTAAAAAGAAAAAAGAAAAAAAGAAAGAAAAAAGGAGAAAGGAGAAAAAAAGGAAAGGGTTCTGACCTCCCTTTGTCTCTTCAGCCTGGTCCTCGGACCCTTGTCTGCATAAAAGAGTCCACGAGAATATCCTTGCAGAGTTTTATTCTTAAAAGTCTTCGTGCAAAACACGACTGAATAACAATACACACCAGCACCAACCCAAACCCCAGCCTCAGCAACAAACTAACATTTCTCACTTATATATACAACTTGGTGCAGACTGCTGAGTCATGCTGACCTAGCTTTATTCGCATTAAAGAAACAGCGGCCATTTTAGCCGTGACACCCCTTCTGTTTCTTAAATGCGAAAAACCCCAACAGAAACAATACATACATACATTATATACATAAACCCAGTTTTGTCATCAATTCATTATGACATGTTGCTGGCAAAGGCTTGGTAAACAAATCAGCAATATTATCTTGTGATTGACAATACTCCAGTTTGATTACCCCATTCTGTACACAATCTCTCATATTCGCATGACGGATAGCAATATGTTTTGATGTGGATTTCATTATTTCCGAGCCCGCTAATGCAATGCACGATTGGCTGTCTTCATACACTTGGATAGGCAAATCTACTTTACAATCTAGATCTTTTAGTATCTGTATAAACCATATGATTTCATTGCATGCTAGCGACAGGCTCCCATATTCTGCCTCACAGGATGAGGTCGCAACAAATCCTTGTTTCTTTGACCTCCATCCAATTATGGAATTGGCAAACATCATAACCATTCCACTTGTAGATTTTCTGATAGCTACACAGCTTCCCCAGTCCGCATCAACAAACACTTCTAGTTTTTCATCTTGTGTACTAGATATCTTTAAACATACATTTAATGTCCCTTTTAGATATCTGATAAGCCTTTTCAAAGCACACCAATCAGCAGTACTGGGTTTAGATACACGTTGACTCAGAACATTTGTAGCACATGCAATGTCTGGGCGTAAATTGAAACACCACCCTTTGCCATAGGACTGATACCCCACAAACTGCAGTTTCTGCGCTCTAGCGCCCCCTTTCTGGCGCTGAGCTTTGGGAATATTTACATGTGCCCAAGAAGCCCAGTTATGGAGCATTGTCCACTCTGGTTCTTTCCCAAGCAACACACGATATGGAATATCTTTTATAGAGCTAGACCAGGTTCTATTAATCAAAAAGTTTGCTGTCCAAAAAGCCTCGCCCCACAGCCTATGGTTGTGGCCCAATCCTGCATCCACTAGCAGGCAGTCCTTTACTGACTGTATTACAGCCCCACGTCTTTCACACAGACCATTTTCAGCAGGGCTATAAGGGTTAGTCAAGCGGTGAGTGATCCCCTTACGTCGCAACCATGCCCCAAATTGTTTTTTCAGAAATTCTCCGCCCCTATCTGTTTGCAACTGCACAACAGGGCGAGCGAAGAGCTTTTCAGCTTGGGCAACCCATTCTCTCAATGTGGGGAAACACTCAGATTTCTGCTTTAACAAAAACAACCAACTAAAACGTGATTTATCATCTATTACCAGAAAAGCATAAAACCTCTTTAGATACTCTGTCACTTTTAGAAGCCACAAGCTTCCTCTTAGATTTGGCCATTTTACATACATTGCAATCTAGGAAACAGTTACAGCTATTTACTTTTAGGTTCTTGCACACCTTTTGCACCTCTGAAAGCACACGGAAATTGGCATGACCCAGTTTTCTGTGCTGTTCATGTACACACCCCTGATGAACTGGCAAATTATCCTGAACCACCTGGGTTGCTTTAACAGGCTTGTCCTGTATTACATATAACCCATTTGCATAGCCACATACCTGAGTTCCATTCTTTATCAGACAGCCATCCTGCGTGAACTTAACACTATACCCTGCATTAATCAAACAGCTTACAGACAGTAAACAATAGTCCAAACTGCTGACAAACAGAGTCTCTGGTAGAGTAGTGTTCAAGTCCTGTCTCAAAACCTCAGTTTCAACACAGTCCATAGTCCATCTCTCCTTAACAACTGTCGCATTTTAATTGACCAACTCAGCCAGATGCTCTCTGAGAGTTCAAAAGGGATGCCTCCCCCACTGGCTCCATACACCACCAGGACTCACCAACTCCCTGCTCAGATGCTGTCAGTCGTTTTACACTCTGCGCATGCTCAGAAACACTGGGCCCATAACCTGTCAGTGTTTGTAAAAAGCAAAAAAAAGAAGGAAAGGGTTCTGACCACCCTTTGTCTCTTCAGCCTGGTACTCAGACCCTTGTCTTCATAAAAGAGTCCACGAGAATATCCTTGCAAAGTTTTATTCTTAAAAGTCTTTGTGCAAAAACACAACTGAATAACTATACACACCAGCACCAACCAACCCAAACACCAGCCTCAGCAACAAACTAACATTTCTCACTTATATATACAACTTGGTGCAGACCGCTGAGTCATGCTGACCCAGCTTTATTCGCATTAAAGAAACAGCGGCCATTTTAGCCGTGACAGTGTCACCCATATTTCTGTGGATGAATCTAGCCTCCCCTGTG